>NC_048907.1:10052403-10130362 GCF_011077185.1 Oxyura jamaicensis
TTTCTTTTCTTTCTTTCTTTCTTGTTCCTTTCCCTTTTTTTTCCTCTCCTCTCCTTGCCTGTTCCTCCTTTTCTGGTGCTCCATGGTCATGGAAAGCCTGACTGCTGTGATGCGACAAGGGCAGAAAAAATACAAATCCTTGTTTTCTTTAGGGAGCGCAGGAAGAGGTGCAGAGGCATGGTCCAGAGCCTGTGCCCAGGCTGCCCAGGAGGGAGCCTCGCCGGGTCTAGGTGCGGATCTGAAGCCCCATGAAGTGCCAAGCTGCTGCTCGTGCGCCTGCAGATCGTGTTCACACCTCACCGCTCCGAAATCCAGCCTTGTAACGAGAGCTGGGGCATTGCCACCACTGCCGGTGTGAAGGGCTTCATGGAAACTTCTCTGGTTTCTGCAGATGTGGGCACTGAAAAACAAGCTTATCTCCTCCTGGCCCTGGAGTGGGCCCCGAATCTGAATTATGTACGAGAGGTGCTGGCAGCAGAGGTGTGCATGCAGACACTCTTCGCCCCGCACACCGAGAGCAGGCGAGGTCTGTGCTGGCACAGCCCCGGTGTGGCTGGGGTTACCCCTTCTCCCCACCTTCTCCCCATTTCCTAGACAGAGTGAGCTCCCCCAGTGCTTGCAGCCAAAAATACACAAACCAGGCCAAACTGTAGCAACACATAACTTGTTTTGTTACAGATTAACTGCCGCAATAAACCAAGGGCGATTTTCCTCCCCAGCATCTGAACTGGCCTGTTAACCTACTCTCCTGATATTTTTTTTTTTTTTTTTTTTTTTTTCCCCAAGACAGATGCACTACAAATTGATGGCTGTGCTTTTATGGGGAGGGCAGGCTTCCCCAGCCTCGCCAAGGGCCTGCAGAAAACCCAGCGATTTGTTCCCAAGAGCTCGGCTGGGCGGAGAACGGACAAGTTGATCTTTACATCTAGTCCTAATTTTATTTTACTTTTTCTTACAGTGGAGGCTGCCAATAATAACACAGCTCCTGGCCCCATAGCCTCTGTTTTGTACCCATTTGCTCTAGGGGTGCCCGTGTAGTTTTTCACCAGCCTAATTCCCCTCAGGGTGGCGGGGACAGGGGCAATACCCAGCCCCTGGTGCGAGGTGACCGCTCCAATGCCAACACACTGGCGATGGAAACGCTGCTGGTGGAAACACAAAACCAGCACAGTGAGGGCTCAGGATTCTCCAGGAACACATTTATTCTGGATGTACCATGCCAGTTCCCAGCCTTTCTGTCATCAGACGGGTCCTGTGGGCGAGGGGCTGGGGCAGGTCGGGCAGGGAGCTTTGTGCCAACATGGGTAAGTGTGCTGTTTGTCTTATGGGGGAAAAATTAAAATCTGCATGTCCCTTCCAGGTTATTCCCTGGATAAATACACTCTCTGAAATAAGCAGAGCCGTAGAAGTTAATGGATGTCTTCCCTGTGGCTCTGCTGGCCTCGCTCAGGATCCCTCAGGGCTGTGGCCATGGACAGACCCAGGAACAGGTGGGACACCAGCAGGACCGGGCCATGCTGCTGCCATCTCTGGGCAGAGGAAAGCAGCGTCCCCCTCAGTGCTGCAGCTCGGTGACCCCCCTGCTCCCCAGACCCCCCCTCCCCCCAGCTGCCCCCATCACCCTCAGCCTCCCTGGCCCAGAAACCAGCTGCAGAGCTGAGAGTCGAGCACTGGGAGCCTGGACCCATGCCAAGGACTTTGATCCCCAGCCATAAAATCCTCCTCCACAATCTGACTTCTCTTGCGAAACATGGCCTGGGGGTGGAGGGGGGTGCTGAGCAAAGGCGCGCTGCCCCTGCCTGCACAGCCCCGGGGAAGGGGCTTTGCCTGGGGTTCACCTGCAGCCTTGCCCCCTAAATCTGGGGTTGGGGCTGGGCAGATGCCTGCTGCTGTACCAAATGTGTACACGTGGCCAAAGCCCCAGCCATATACGAAAGGGGCAGACACCCGCTGCTGAAGGGCACGATGATCCGCTGCTGAACCGTTTCCTTTTCCCACTTTTGCCATCTTTATTTTAACTCCAGCACCACTCAGCCTGCTGGCAAGACTGGGCCCTTTATGTTATTTGGAGGCAAACACGCGAAAACGGATTTTTTGCAATGCCAGATTGCAGCTCGATGAAACAAAGGCCAAACGGGCTGCACAAGCGCAGAGGTGTAAAAAGACGGCAGAAGAGCATCTGCGGCTTCTGATGCGCCGGTCTGGCTGCGCATCCCGCAGAAGTGAGCACAAGCCCTCTCCCACAGCCTGCAATGCTCCTACAAGAGGGTGGCATTCCCCCAGCAAACAATGGGGCAGGGCCAAGGCCAGCCCAGCCACCTGCTGCTTGCCATCTCCATTCCACAGCTAAACCCAGCTTGTCCTGGTCTTGCTCATCACTTTTGTTAGCGTTGCTGCTCAGTTTCTTATAACATTATCCCCACCTCCCACACCCATGGACACGCGTAAGTGGGACTGAGCATCCTGGAGATCTTTTCCTTTGTCTTGTGGTCAAGCTGGACATTGTTATTTTGCAGGCTGGCCGTTCCCTCCAAACGGCACCCCACTGGGTCCCAGTTTTGGGAGCACCCAGCCCCTGCGGCTCCGAGCACCGAGTGGTGGGGCCGGGGGTGGGCTCGCAGCGTCTGGGGCCAGCTGGCAGAGCCGGGACACAGCGCAGCAGCTGGAAAACCTCGAGGAGCGTGTGGCTCCTTCCCCAGGGCAGGGAGGGTTTTCTCCAATTCACCAAAAAAAAAAAAAAAAAAAAAATCCCAACCCCAAACATATTTTTAAGGAAAAACAAAGATCAGAAATACTGTAAGCAGTGGAGACAAAGCACCAAAAATAGCAGCCGAAGTTTCCTCTGTGCACTCTCCCTGTAGGCAGCCTGCACTATATTTGTCTTCACTTGCCATTTCTGCTGCAATCAATTTGCAGTTGCCGCTGGCGAGGAACCCATCTATTAAAAGCTCGGCTGAGATCTGTGGTGAAGATGTCTGTAATACAAAAAATCTGGCCATTTTTGTAAATCAAAACAAACCTAAAACCAAGCATCCTCCACACATCCCCTGGCACTGCACTGAGGTCACTGCCTGGGCTCCGGTCACTGCTGCCTCCTGCAGCCCTGGCACCAAGTGCCCAGCCAGGGGGGGTCACATTCTGCTGGTGCTTTGCCAGCCCAGCTTTTGGGGTTCCAGTGCCACAGCCCCTGGCCAAGGTGTGGTTTGCTGGCGCTGGAGCACATGGCAAAGTTTGGGGAGAAAGATTTGCTTTGTGGCTGCTCAGGCATTCGGCATTTTCTGCCTGGTGGTGCCTTATCTCCGTGATTTGCTGCAGGCCACCCTTGGGAGGCAAACTCCTTGGGGGTCAATTGTTTTTGTGGTAAATACAAATGTTTTCTATCATCTCTTTCATCCCGGGATGAAAGCACAGATAGAAATTGCGTCACTTCCCCTGCTCCCTTGGTGGGCTTCTGAGAAGCTGCTCTTGCTGCCCCCAAAATGTCTCCATGGGGGGATTTGGGGCTTGGAAAACTGAGGTTGGGGCCATGCCCCTGAAAAATGCAATGGGAGCATTTCCAATAGAGTTTTGCTTCCTGGAGGCCAGCTGGCCCCTCTGCAGCACTTCCAGCCCTGTTGGGCTGCACAGCTGGGACCTCCCCACCCACAGGGACACTGCACAGGGAAAACCCATGGGATTCTCCCCATCCGCAGTGCAGGCGTGCCACTGCACACCAGGCTGGTCCCTGCACTCAGCAGCCCTGGGATGGAGCCACCACGCTGCTTTCAGCCAAACCTGGCAAAAAACTCTTGAAAAAGAGGAGGCGAGGGAGGCAGGAGGGCGACGAGGCTGTTTTTAGGAGGCTGGAGGCACACAGCCTGTTTAGCCAAGCAAAACAGCGGCTGAGAGGGGATACAATTGCTGCCTATAAATAGTGCAGGGAAGCAAGCATTAGGGAGGGAAAAAAGCTATTCAAGCTAAAGGACAATGTTGGCACAAACGCAGATAGATATAATTAGCCATTAATAAATGGAGGCCAAAGATTAGAGAAAGTATCGAATATCAGAAAAGTGAGAGCTTGGAAGGCTTTACAGGGGGAAGGGTAGAGAACAACTCGACCTGCATTTAAAGCAGACTGTGGCTATTTTTTAAAAGCCATTAAGTTACAGGCTGTCAAATCCAGCCTGCCATGATTGCAGATGAGCCTTTTCTTCTGTGCAAAAGGGAAGATTCAGCTTCTCCGTGACGTCAGGAGCACAGAAACCATGCACAGGCCGGGGAAGCTGCCCAGTACACAATGCTCCAGGGCAAAATGGTGACCCCAGGGGCCCAGCGAGCCTCATCCTGCACCCCCAGCCCAGGGTCACACGTGGGCAGCAATGCCCCTGATCTGGAAAATATTGAAGCAAGCCAGCTCAAGCCATGCACATCAGCCCCTGTGGGGAGCAGCCCCCAGCCAGCAGCACAGGAGGAGGCCGGCTGCTCTGTGCTGAGCCCCCACGGTGGGAGCAGGAGGTCCAGGGGAGGCCTCTGCTTTTCCTTCCCTCTTACGAAATCAGCTCTGGACAAACAAGAAATGAGCTCCAAGCAGCAGTGAGCCTTGAGCTCACTCTCACCAGCCCCGTTGACCTTTAAACAGCAACTGGCATGAGCAAAGTCAGTGCTGGCATCACTACCCTGCAAATCTCCTGCTCACACCCCGGGCACCCAAGGGGCGGCTGATGCAGGTGGTGCTGGCCAGGGCTGGCTGTGGGATGGGTGCTGGTTGGATAAGTGCCTGGGCAGGGGGTGCAGGAGCTGGCCCTGGCAGCAGGATGGAGCTTATCGGTTCCATCTGAGCCCTCTGTGCCCACAGGTGGGTGTTTGGGAGTTGCTTGGAAGGTGGAAACCCCACAAAGCATGCTGCGGATAGGCCATCACCTGCATTTTTTTTTCCCCTCTGCCTCTGAGGGATTAATACCAAGGAGGATTTAAAAAAACAGTTCCAGCACTGTCTCTGGAAACTGTCTGTCACCCTTTTACCCCCAGAGCACACTCATTTCTGTACAATCAGCCCCCGCTTTTTACACGGGGCAGAGGTGCTCGAGGTCTTTGCAGGTGGAGTGGTCCAGCCATGTCCGCCACAGGTGTGAATGCAAGAGGACAGACTTCAGGCCCCAGCAGAGCCCCAGGAGGCAGACAGGGCTGTCTGTGGCACCACAGAGGTGTTTGGGGCCTCCTGTTCCCTTACCTCCCTCTTGGACCCAGCCTTACACGGCCTTGCATCCTCACACGCCCCGGGAGGCTCGGGCCTGGTCTGAGGCTTTGGGGCTGCGACGTGGCTCTGCCTGCTCAGCAGGACCCACTGCTGTTTGCCTTCAGCTGCTTGGTTGTTTGAGTTTTGGTACCAAGGGGACATCAGCTCCCGCCACCAGGCTTTCAGGGTGCTGCTGTAGAGGCCTCCCCCAGCTGCCCCCAAGGGCGTGCTGGGCAGGGAGCCGGGCCGCAGGCAGCTGCGAGCGCCTGTCTGTTCGCACGGGCATGGCTGTGGCAGGGAGACATTTCCCTCCCTGGCTGCTATTTTCAGGGGATGAAGTCACCAGGCTGCAAGCGCCCGAGCTCGGCAGTGGTGACTCAGTGCTGGCCTTGCTGAGGCACCGAGCACGGCCTCCAGCCCAGGCCCTGCCCCACACTGAGCTGCAGCACCCATGGCCTTTGGGGTCTGGGCTTCGCCGCGATGCGGCGTCAGGGACCCCAGTCCCATCTGGACACTGGGGGGCCCCCAGGCTCCCTCTGTCAGCACTGAGGAATGAGCCACCTCTCAGAGCCACCCCGGGGTTTGTTCCATATGGACAAATGTCCCTTCAGCGGCAGGATCCCTCACGTGCCATGGGGCGGCCCAGCTCCTCACAGAGCAGAGCGGCTGCGCCAGCCCTGGGCACAGCCTCACCTCTGGCCCCTTCCCCACTGACAGCACGGGGCAGTTAAATCCTCTGCTGCCACCACAATAATATTTATTTCCAAAGAAAGCAGAAGCAAGAAATCCCTAGCCGTACTGCGTGCTGCAACCCACTGCCAGCCAGGGCCAGCAGCTGCCCGCCTCCTTCCTGCTCGGCCAATGCAGTTTGTTTGCCTTCTCCAAAGCAAACAGTGTGGATATTCTGGGGGGTGTTTGGCAAATCCCCCCCCCCCGCCCCCCCCAGCTTATAAAAGCTGCTTCCTGGCATGAGGTTTCCTGCATCCTGTTCCTTCCAAACACCGTTGGCAAGGGGTGGCTGAGGGATCCCGGTAATATTTTAAGCTCATAATGCAGCGTCTTGAGTTTATCCCCAGTTGCTCCTGCTGGCTACGGCTCTGCCACTAGCTAGCCATGGGGCCCAACACAGCCCATGCTGGGGTCACCATGCCTGGTGGGGCTGCACCCACCGGTGCTGCGCTGCCTGGCTGCCTGTGGAACAGCATGGAGCCAGCGGCACCGACCTGAGGGCACGCGCTTGCTCCAGCACCTTCAGCCTCCCCCCTCCTTTGTCAGCAGCACTGCCACAAAACCCACAGCTGCCCTGAACTGTTTTGGTGTCTCTAAAGACTGCTTTTACCTTGCTGTCCTGAAAGCCATGGTGACAACAGCATAATGGCATCAATTTGCAGCAGACCGCCCGGGCATCCACAGCATGAAGCCACACTGGACACAGCCCCATTGCTCCCAGTTTCCTATGGGATCACAGTCTCTCCTAAAGGGAATCAAGCAGATGAACGGCAGACTTCCCTGCTATTAAATCTGCTTTTTCCTGCTAGGCAAGAGCCACAAAGCCTTAGCAGGGGCCCCCGGCCTCAATGCCACCCTTCCAGCCCAGCCCTCGGTGCAAGGCCAGCTGCCGGGGCTGTGAGGCCCAGTGCCTGCAGGAGCCCAGCCGTGACCCAGCAAAAGGGGAGTTCAGCTTCCTGCTGGCAGCTCTTTGCTGACCCCTGCTCTTTAACAGCAGCTGAATCAGGCTCAAACCACGGACATTAGGCCAAAGCCCAGGGGACCAAATGGGCACAAACATCTGCTCGCTTGGGCAGGAAAGCAAGTGCTCGCCCTGGCTTCTCACTCTAGGGGTGAGCAGCTTGGGCCCTAGGGAGAAGTCACTGCTTGGTCCCTTTCTTGAAAGGAGCTTGAGGGAAAAGCAGGGTTTTCCCAGAGAGCTCAAAACACAGAGTTTGACTGCGAACTACTCGCACTTCACAGCCCTGCAAGGAATGGGCACCAATTTGATCTTTCCTGGATGCTGAAGCAGAGCAATTGCCTGTCTGAGCTCCTGCTTCCAACAGAGTGGGCTGTAGCAGTCGCAGCCAGTGGGAAACAGGCAAATTTAAAATGAACAATATCCTGTTTTTTTCCTCTTGTTAAGTATGGAAATAGAGTTGCATCTATTTAGTTTAAAGCCCATTAAATTAGCATGGCTTCCCCCACAGACAATACCACAGCAATCCTCAAAGGGCCTCCTGATGTCATGCCAGAAAAAGCAGAGGTGACAGGCTGCGGCTCCTGCGTGCCCCATGTCTCTGCAGCTGGATGGGAGCGAGCAGTTGCAGCTGCCAGCCCCACCGCACGCCGCTGCCTTCTCGAGGTGTTTTGTGTTTGTGGCATTTGCTGTGGCAGCGCCAGGCCTCAGGAAGGGATGAGTTCGCTGGTCACCCAGTGCCTCTGCTGTTCAGCAGAATGACAGGTGTGGAGCAAAGCAAAGTAACAGAGCTCTGGTGCTGGTACAGTCAAGGCCAGGCAAAAGCTACATTAAATCCTTATTTTTTCCTCTCCTTTAAGAGCATTGATGGTAAAAGAAAGTGCCAAAGACAAAAAAAAAAAAAAAAAAAAAGGGCAAAAATCTGCTTACAAATAGCATAGCAGCACCCAGGAGTGTTTTCCTGTAGTAAGGCTACACAGTAAGTGTAGTAAGGCTGTAGTACGGCTACCCCTGCCTGTCCCTCAGGCCAGAGCTAGAGCTTAGGGCACTGTCCTTGCTGCAAAACCAAGTGATTAAAGGGACAGAAAAGGTCAGAAAAGGTTTCAGAAAAGGTTTCCAGGTAGGTATTCCACAGTGAGCCAGTTTTTTTTAAAAATGAGGGCTATACCATACTGCCCTGCTCTGCACACCCACCTTGTGCCCAGCAAGCTCACTAAACATTTTGACTTGTTAATTTTTATTTTTAAAAAAGAGCTTGTGTCACTTTGTCCCTGTGGTTCTCCTGATCAGAAGAAAAGCTGAAGTAAAAAACAAACAAACAAACAAACAAAACCAAAACCTGACCAACTATGCAAAAGTTGAGGTGTCGGAGGGAGCAGAGAGGTGGGAGTTTGGAACAAGATCTGGCTGCGTGCTCTGGCTGCTCAAGTCTTGGCAGTGCTCGCAGCGCTGCAAACCCCAGCCCAGCAGCTGACTCAGCACACGGCCTTGGCCAAAACACTCGGCCCCTGGGGACGGGTCAGAGCCAGCGGCTCCCGGCCGGTGAGGGATCGGATACAGCAGGGAGCGGGAACCAGGAGAGGCTGGGAAAGCACCAGCAGCCCAGGCAGAGCTGGATTTGGGTCAAGCGGAGACTGAGGAGTCTCACCACAGCTTAGAGCAAAGCTCAAAGGTTTACAGCCTTCCTAGAAGCCAGGAAATTGTGGGTTTTTGTTTGTGCCTGGTGTTTGTTATGGTGGGAAATTGTGACCAGTGCAGTGCAAAGGCAGCATGTGGAAGGCCAGCAGTCCTGCAGCAAGGGACCAGTCCCTCGCAGACCACAGCACAAAAACTCACGTAGAAAGGAAAAATTGGTACTTATCTGCAGCCTGCTGCTGCAAAGGGAAGCTGGTGTTTGTATCAATCTGTAACAAGGACTTGGTGAAACAGGAATCCTTGCCACACCTCTGCTGCCTTCCTTGTACTCAAAAGCTCCTTTCTTTCATACTAATCTCCATTTTAATCCATTACAAAAAAGCATTTTACTCTTATGGATTTCATTAAACTGACTATAACAACTCTAGCAACACTGTGGACTTCACAACTTCAAAATGTGCTGAAGCAGGAATTAGGTAAAAGGGATTTACCAGGAATTTACCAGGAAAAGGCCAGTACAGGAGAAGCATGAAGTTCCAATAAGACAGTAGAAACTCTGCTTGAGGAAAGTACCATCACATCCCATTCCAGGAATCATGCGTTACTTCCAACTTATACCTTGCAAAACGTTGCAAAACAAAACAAAACAAAAAAACACTATTATTCTTTCAAATGAGGTTGAACTTCCTATGATTTAACAAAGATGTAATCATATCCGCAAAGATCCCAGAGTTCTCTACAAGCATCTTAAAAAGTAGAAATGAATCATTTCCTTATAAAACAATCAACTCAGTAATGCCACAGTTTGGAAATCACAGTTGAACAGTCAGACACAAGCATTCAAAAGAAAATAAAGCATTTAATGCAAAACCTTTTACCAAAAAATTTTACAGCAATTTCATATAAATGGAGACTTCTCTTAAAACATTGAGCTACTGGTATAAATGTATTGGTTACAGAGGTAATTACAAAACTATCTCCTCAGCCCGATATAGGTAGGGGTATTTCTGTCATCTGAAAACACCTAAGATGAGCTGAGAAGTAATGTTCAGGATCTAGTATACTACCTCTAACTGATGGTAACACACGTTGTGTTTTTGAATTAAAATTTCCCAGGCTGGTATCTCTGTACCCCATAAGGCCTTTTTTATTTTAAGCATCCTAATAATCTGTGGCTGTGCAAGGAACATATCTGAGATGCCTGTGAGCTACATGACATGGCTTTCCCTAATAATGAGAAGACTGATGTTGGAGCAGAAAAAAAAAGTGTTCCCCTGCAAGGAGCAGGCTTTGAGGATGGTTAATAAAACAAATCTTGTTTCTGTTCCCACTCAATTGCTCCATGCTGTCATTTCTGGAACCAGAGGGCAGGTTTGAACCAGGGCATCCCGGCCCTTTTGGCTCCCCAGTGGCTCCAGCTAGGCCAGCTACTGAGAGGGGCAAGGGGTGCAGTGACACCGGGCTCCCTGTCCCTTCTCGCTGCTTCCCAGGGTGTAGACAGAGCTCAGTCTGGAGTGAGCAAGGCCCTACAGAGATTGACAGTAGACAGTCCACCCAGGAGGTAAGAGCAAAGACAGAATTGGTCCTTGTTGAGAACAAGCAAAAGGCAGCTTGAAGGGAAGGGCAGAACAAGTTGGAGCCCTCTCCTCCCCTCCGCAAGGCGTTACAGCAGCACAGGCGCTTCCCCAGCACGCTAATTCATTCGTTCATTTGGCAGACTCGGCTTGTCTGGAAATGATTACCTGTAAAAGGAGCTCTTTCACCAATGTAGCAGTTCACTGAAGCAATGCCCTGCAAGGCTGAGCTCTGCCTGGTCTGCTGCCAGCCAAGCAGAGAAAGGCTCCAGCTAATCCCAGCGGAGCTGGGCTGCCTGCTCCCCACTTAGCAAAACAACAACAAAAAGGCCTTCGAGGAAGATGCAGTTGGGGGAATGCAGCTCTGCGGAAGACAAAGCCACATTAACCACCCTTAACAAAGCAACAGTTTTCTTCCCCAGTGGAAGGGCAGGCTGGTGCCTTCCCTCCCCAGGACAGATTGTCTTTTGGGCTCTTCAGGGACACGTGGGAGGCCGCCTCTTCTTTTTTGCTGTGCTGCTCCAGTGCTAGGCTCCCCACACTGCTACCAGGAGCTGAAGTCCCCGAAGCCTGTGCTCTTTTTCTCCTTCTTCACAGCTGTGCTTGTTGAGGGCCCGTCATCTTCCACACTGCGCTTCCTGGAGCCAAAATGAAAACAACTCTCAGCAACTATTTACTGTTCAGTGGGACCAGGGCAGCTGGCTGCCTTTCCTCTCCCAGCAACAGTTACGCTGCAGCCAGCTCACCCCTTATAAATCAGAAAGAAGCGCGGGCTCTGGGCTGGTATGGGACTGCAGGAGGGCCGGGACTGGTGGCTTTTGGTTCACCCAAGCAGAGGGAGAGTGTTTCAGTCCGTGGGAAGGGTTCGGTCGGGCTTTGAACACTCCAAGGAATGTGCTCAAGACCCAGCAAGATCTCCAGGTCAGAGCTGAACATTTAACAGCTGCCTTTTTTTTTTAAATAATAATAAAAAAAAACGCAGTCGCTATGAAAGTTTGAGCCACATCTCACCTGCATCTGTGGCAGCAAAAGAATTTATGGGTAATTAGGTGTAAAGCAGCTGGGCAAGTTTGTGAGATCCTTCTCTGTTTCTCGAGCATGGCCTGATGCAGATCCTTCTCTGTTTCTCGAGCATGGCCTGATGCAGTCGCTGCTGCTATTCCCAGCCCCTCTTGAGCAAAGATCATAACCCCATGGAAATGCTACGTGGCCAGGTCACATACTGGGGTTTTATTGTCAGATAACAGCAGTTGACAGGGAGAAGCCTGAGCCTGCCAAAGGGCTGCTATGGACCAAACTCCCAGACTCAAGGCAGGCTGCAATGAGTGAAAGACTAGGAAAGAAAACTCCTTTCAATACAACTTGGCCCTTTCTGCAGAGCTATTGCAGCTGCAAACTCTGCATGGGTTTCCTCTGTAAGTAACAGTGCAGAATGACAGCAGTTTTAAGCTGAACATATTTTAAGGGCCAAGTAATATTTTGTAACTGAAATATTTAACTGACATACACACGAAACCATCCTACATGGGCTGTCATATTTTTATTCTTGCAGTTATGCAAGTGCCTTTACGTCACGCAGGCACATACAAGCTGATTAAGTAGTTGTCCAAATCTGTGTACACATAAATATATGCCTTTATGCAGCAGACAGACAACAGCATTTTTGCAAATGCTTTTACAGAAGTCTGCTAAAAATCAAGTGGAAGGCATTTATTTTAATTTATCCAAAACTCATGCTAATCTTCTGCTGAGGCAGGATTCTGTGCCGTCCTTAGGAAAGCAAGTGATGCTGCCAATCCCAACGGGTGTACAAAGGGTGTCTGGGAGAGGATGCTTTGGGACAAGCCTGTGCAACCTGCCAGGCACCCTGGAGCTACTTGCCAGACACCCTGTGCTCCCACAGAAAGCCTGAGAACCTGCTCCCCTTTCCGGCCATTTCAGTCGTGCTGGTGCAACTGTTCGTGTGGCTGCACAGGGAAGCAGATCAGCAGACAAATATGTGTTTCAGGCACCCTTTGTGCAGCGTAGAAGCTGCTAAAAGAAAAAAAACATCCATGGGACAGCGGCCTTCAAAAATAGCTGCTGAAGGGGAAGAGGCCAGAGTAGAAAGATGGTGGAGGAAGCGGCAGTACAGTTCCTTCTCAAGGACTTCTGCATTGTGGAAATGTATTTACGGTTGTGAAGTCTGCACATGCTGTTAAAGACCGTCTCAGACATGTTCAAGTGCAAAAACAAAAGCTCCGTTAATGTTTAATCTTGCAAAACAACAGAACTAGAGGGAACTCTGACTTCTGCATGGCCGTGTCTTTGCAACACCTGCTGGCACAAACCAAACATCTGGCCTATTCGAGAGTCTCAGCAGATAGCCCCAAACCAAGCAACAATATGGTCAGGGTCAGCATCCAGCAGGAAGGCAACTAAAACACTGAACGAAGATCAATTGGGCAGGGAACTTACACTGCAGCCATGTTAATGTATTTTCCAATCCCCTGACGATAAGTTTTAGGAGTCTGGACCTCTTTCTTTGGTGGGATCACCTCAGCTTTTGTTTTGGCTGCTTCTTCTTCTTGCTGAGCCTTCTCTCTTTCTGCAGCAACCTGTGGGAAACAGAGTGCGATCTGTTGCAAGAGCTAGTCCAGAATAAGTAGGCAATGTCTACAGTTCTTTGAAACTAAAGCACTCTAAGACAGCAAATCAGCACTGCCCTGATTACAGGGCTGGCTTTAGGAGCCAGACCTCAAGGGCCACTACAAACCGGCTGTCTGCAGCCATTAGAACAAAATTCCTCTCATCTCACCTGCAGCTACTGGCAGCTACTGTGGGTGTTTGGAAAGGAAGCCATGGTAAGTGTGATTGATTGGGAGCTGTGCCAGACTGAGCTACAAAGACCTCTCTGCCCAAACAGCGGTGACGATCCTGGCACACGAGGCAATGCTGAACGGCTGATGTTTAACCTTAGCCTGCACCCACATGGGCCAGGGGGCTCCCACATGCAGAGGGAGGCACAAAGAAAAGGCATAGGAGACGTATGGTCTCCACAAGGGACAAGCTGGGATAAAAACTGAAGTGACTAAGCTACAGAGTTCTCAAAAGAAGAGTGCTGGCCTACCAAACAAGATAACTCTATCCTCACCTGGGCATCCGCCTCTTCATACGGATCAACAAAAACGGTTGTTGACTGAATTCGTATTTCTTCCTGGGAGCAGAAGAGAACAACAACAACTGAATCTCTGATTAAGTCAAACCTCCTCCCCCAGGTTCTGCTATCTGGGAAGTCAAACCTCCTCCCCCAGGTTCTGCTTTCTGGGAAGCAGCAGCAGGGTGAACCACACTGCCATGCAAGGCCACACGTTCGCTGCCTCCTGTCACTGCACAGTTACCTTGGGGCGGTCTGTTTTTGGGTCACTTTCCACATTCTCCATAGCAGTCAGAGTCTCAAAGCCACCAACCACTCTACAAGAAGAAAGAATTTCCAGTTGTCACAATACACTTGAAATATTCTTACTCGCCTACATCTAATATATCTCATTTCTGTCCATTACTCTACCAGATTTTTAAATCATTGTGGTCAGGGGAAGGGGAATCAGCAACCGTATTAGCAAGACTTGAGATAATGCCATTCGCTGTGGACGGTAAGATTTTTTTCCTCAAATCTGGGATTTGAATTCAAAATTAAATGGAACATGGAAAAGTCAAATATTCAGAAATAAAGCAAAGACAGTTGTCCAAAAACTCAGTAGCCTTTCTAGTGCACACAAACCAGCCAGATGGAGAAAGAGTGACTGTGGGCAGCTGTCTGTGCATGAAAACACAAACCCATTTCACAATGGGCTCAACTTGCTAATGTTACATGTATAAATTTGGAGCTCATTTGTTACTCCCATGAGCTTTGAAAAATAAACCAGACTGGGTCAAGAAAACAATGTTTTCATTAACTTCCGATTTTTTACTTGCAGCCATGAACTTGGTCAGGGCTCTAGGAAAGCAGCAGAGCATCAAGTCACAGCCACAAGAAAATTCTGGGACACTTTTCATTGCAGGTTTTATTTAGGAGGACATTAGATCACCAGCCTCTTATCCTTCAAGGCAACATAGTCAAATACTTGCTTCAAAATGTTTCAGAAAGGCTGAAGACTTTTTGGCTTGTACTTCAAAAAAAAAAAAAAAAAAAAAAAAGGCACGGAACAATGGGAAAGTTCCAGAAAAGGATATTTAGAAAAGATAAATGGGGTGACCCAGATAATTATAAGCCTGTCATCCTGGCACCTATCCCAGCAAAATAATGGAATGGCGGAGACAGGACATGATTAAGAAAGAAAGGAAATAAGTAACAGCAATCAACAAGGTTTTGTGGAAAACAGAGTCTGTCAAACCACCTTCTATCTTTGAGCCGACAGATGTGGCTAATAGGGATAACAGTGTCAGTGGAACAGACTTCTGGAAGGCGGCTGATATTTTGATTGGGAAACCAGAATGATATGAAGTGAACACAGCATACATTAAATAAAAAAACTGGCTGACAGGTGTCAAAATCTAATTTTAAATAGGAACCTCTGAGTCAGTATGTTTCCAAAGGGGTCCTGCTGGGATCCGATCTTGGTCCCAAGGTATTTAACACTTTTATCCACATCATCATCCCCAATTAAATTTGAAAAAGGCTATACTTAGAAGAGCAGTAAATAAAGACGAAGACAGGCTGCTGATGCTGAGATCCAGATCCCTTAGAAAGGCAAGCTGTAGCTGGACAACATCTGTTTTAACAGAGCCAAGCCACATGGCCAGGAACCAAAAATACAGCCCATATTAATGTCTGTGGGACAATGAGAAGCAGCCACAATTCTGAAAAACACTGCTCCCTTAGCCAGAAGAGCTTGGGTCCAGGAGCTTTGCAGCAAGAGGGCACGATGTGGCCATCAAAGAGCCCAGGGCTGCCCCTTACTGCAACTCACTGCAGCCACAAAACAGTAAAACAGGCACAAAAGAAGACTGAAAAGACAGACCCAGTTACAGAAAAGAAAATGCTCCCAAGTTAGAGAAGGTCCTGCTAAGCACCTGCCCTGAACCGAGCTGTCCTTGCGAACAGTTCATTGCTGTTGCACTGTTCCAAACTTCTTCCCTCTGTTCCCCAGGGGTCTGTCAATACTCTGTAATCAGGCTGTGACTTTTAAGAGCAATTAAAAAACACTGATGCAGGCTAAAACAGACTCATTCACTTGGAACTGGAGGTAGCACACTGGGGGAATCTCCCCAGAGCCGCACAGTGCTTGAAAACCCTGCATGAACTTCAGAAAGTTCCTAACAAAAACCCAATTTCAAAATCTTCCTCCAGGCCAATATCAGGTTCACTTATAATATCAATGATTAACACACAGCCTAAGATACATTCACTGTATTCTAATTGTCCCTAAAGGAAACTTCTGATTTAATATTGGAGGATTTTCTAGCCAACAGCTCCATTCATTATCTGCTCGCACGTTTCCATTTAATTAGGTTCTGATAATTTGAAAGAGCCAGATCAGCTATGCACTGACAACCTCAACTGAGTAAGCCCTTAGCCCATGGCTAGACCTCCCACGATATTAGCCCTAATGCATTTTGGCGATACTCACGAATCTTCATTCGCTGTGCTAATTAAACATTATTGGGAATATTTTGCATTTGTACATGTACTTGTACATTTTAAGAGCTGTGATAGACGTGGCATTCACAGGTCAGAAGCAAATTACATAAATACTGTCTATTTTGAGATGATTATAAAGAGCTATGGGGGAAGAACAAAAAGTTGTTACCCTCAAGATGGCTTGGTAGCTTTTAGATCTACCTTTCAGGGGCCAAAAATAATACACAAGGAGAAACTGCTCGTTAGCACTTTTTGTAGACCTATGTTGTTTTAATACCTTCTATAATTTTTGCTGTTAGTGGTAAAGATTGCCTTGACATAAAAGAATTGGCATGACCTGTAGCAAAGTTAAGACATCAAATAAACTCCACTTAAGACTGCAGACGTGTCCTGCAGAGAGGGAGAGAGGTGCTCCAGGGATGCGGCTCTCAGCAGAGTTTCCTTTCATCTGGAGCATCAGCCGTTAGGTAAACGTTTTGGCATTTGGAGCAGGGCATCTGCTTGGTGTCGCTGCCTTCTTCCCACAGTGATAAGATGACCCTTTCATGCCAGCTGATGCAAAAATTCAGCTCTGGTTCTACCAGCAGCTTTCCTTAGTTTCAAGTACCATTTCTAGCACGGGTGCTCTTCACTCACTGTCAGTGACAAGTGATGACACGATGTCCTCCTCATGTCACTGTAGCTATGGGCCTGCAGAGAATATTCTCTTGTCTTCTTAGCTTCTTTTCTCTAAAACAGAAAACTGGTTTCTTTTACACCCATCTTCTCTTCTCTAGCACTTTGCATAGAGTATTCCTATGCATATTACAGTGTCAGCACAGTGAGTTCTCAATCTAAGTTTTTGTCTTTAGATATCGTGATAATGATCAGGGGCCCCGGTGCTAACCGGGGAGCTCAGTAGCAATGGGGAGAGAGAAGGGCAGAACCAAGTTTAACCTTTTCCACTGTTTCTGGCTCTGTTCCTTTTACAAGGTGCCATGCATGCTTTGTCCTAAATGCACCGGGCAAGCTCCTGTGAGGTTTAAACAGCTGTTCAGATGACAACCCGCAGTGGAAAGGGTGACACCTTCAAGACACCACTTACATTAGAACAACCAGTGAAACCGAAGCTTTGCTGTGTACTTCCAGTAGATGCTGAAATGGTGATCTCAACTATATATTTAGCTCAGCATCCCTGAGACAGCTTGTTGTATTTTTAGAGGAGCTTGATAAATGTTGCATTACTTTTAAGCATGGGCGACAAGGTAGGTACATTTAGATTTTTTTTCTGTTAGCATAGCAGTGAAAAGAAAAAAAATGTCCTTACTCATGTAATTCTGTTTTCTTGAAAAGTGAGCTAAGCTAGCACTGGAAATCTTTACATCGCAAATTTGAAGATGTTACTTAAAACCCTACTTCCTGTTATAGCTCTTTTATGCAAACTAGTAACCTTGTCTCATATCACTGCCAAAGTCTTTGCATGAAGTGTAAGTGAAATATGTGGAGCAAGCTCTATGCATCTGCAATGTGCCAGTGCAAGTCTCAGTGCTACATTAGTTCGTACTGCTCCCAAAGAAAACTGCAGCTCCCTTCCAGACCCACAAACATTCACACTTTAACTTCCCAGTTCTCATATATTTGTTTAGAAGAATTATAGGAATTAAGCCTTATGCAGTGCTGGTTATGGCCGCAGTCCAAGATGATAGAGCTTCCTGGTCAGAAGACGATACAAGAACAATGTCTGGACTTTTTCAAAAAAGAAGTTTGAAACTAGAAACAGAAACCAGAAAGAAACATTGTTTTGTAAATACATTCTGCCCTCAAGCTTATTTTTATTAAAAAAAAAAAAGTACATGCATTTATCTGCAGACAGAGGACAATATATACATGCACAAACACGTACACTCACTCAGGACAAAATGTTTTCTATGTATACACCCCATCTGAAACAGAGCAAGCGATTCAAACTTGTAACGAGGATGCAGTCAAAACATCTCAATTTCACATAAGGGCTTAATATAGGAGGTGAGAGACAGAAACGAAGGGCATTAAAAAAAATAAAGCAACTTGGAAAAAAGCACTTTGAAACTAGACTCAACAGAAGAACCCGGCACGTAAGGATTTCTCTGCTTTGGCACACGTTCCTTTTCAGGGATCACACAACTGTCTTGACAAGTGGCGCCAGCCCTCGTGCAGCTTGGACAGCCCAGCCCTCGCGTGCTGCAGGCGGTCACACCACGGCTCCCTCCTGCTTTTACTTCCCCACCTCGCTCCTGGCTCCTGCCCTGCTGTCTGGGAGCAGCCTCTGCAGAGCACAATTAGGTCAGGCCCCCTGCATGGATTTGACAATGCAATCAGCTCTTCCTCCACTGTCACACACTTTCTCTGTTCCTCAGATGGACTAAAGCAGAAGAGCAACAAAAATGTGTTTCCTGGCTTAGAAGCCATTGGGGTTCACCGATTCAAATCATGCAGGGAATGTTAGAAATGGAAACAGACCCTGTGCATTATATCCATACCTGGGTAACTGAGTAATGCGCTGTAGCAGTTTTACCCAGCTCTCGCTTTAAAGGACAACAGTTGCTTTCATCGCTCCATACTGTAGGATCGCAGCAGGGAGCATTAAACAGGTTAAGGCATATTTCATGGAGTAATGCTAACCCAAGGGAAGAAATCTGTCCGCCACAAAAGTATCTGGCAAAGGGAGGAAGGAAGGAAAGGGAAGCCTAAGCTGAGTGAATGTCAGCTACTAACCAGTACCTCAAATTTGACTAAGCCTGAGGTTTCCCAAACCATCTTGTTCATATTTCCAGGAACACCAGAATGGAAGAATGAGCGGCAGAAATCTCAAGAGACCATTAAAAGATCTCTGTAAGCAGATACATGCAGCCATGTATACAGGAAAAACTGTCTTCCAGATGCTCATCTCTGCTGAGGAGACTCCTCAGTCTCCACATCCTTTTCTCAGACCTTAACAAACACAGGTGGTACTCTGATAAACTTACAGAAACACTGCACAGATCATTTCCAGCTTTGTCAGTCTGACCATGACACTTCTCTTTCTGCTCCCTCTCTTGCCCTTCTTAATCACATTGCATACCTGCAGCCTGCCCTCGCTTTCAAGCCCGCCATGCCCTGCTTGTCCTAAATCTCACCCACAACTCAGAGCAAGCATTTCTCCCCTCCTAACGATCAGAACAGCTCGATCACATCCACTAGCATTCCAAACCTGGACTTTTTTTGTGGGTCCATTTAGCCTTGGAATGGACTCCCCCAAACAGTCCACAAAGCCATTTCATTTTCCCTGGGGCTTTCTTCTTCCTTGGTTTGAAAGAAAGTGCAAACTTTTGCTGAAAGGCAGCTGACGGGGTCACTGTTGTAACTGCCCTGCACCTCTAAGCACTCTCTTTTCTACTTACACAGTCAGCTCTCCAGCACAGAGATTGTATTTCTATTCCTACTTATAAAGGGCCAAATGGACTAGGTCTCTGAGCCACTGGAGTTATGAGCCATTGCAGTAAGAGAAAATAAAATAACACAGATGGGATGTGCTTGCATCTAAATTTCATTAAGCATTCCAGACAAGAACGTAAGCCTATACTGGTGTTTTGGCAGTAATGTCCTTGTAGCTCATGCAGCTCACGGAACAGTTGAATTCCCAATTGTGGCATGGGTAAGGGGGAGCCCCCTCACACAGCAGCACAGAGCAGCAGCAGACAGGATCTTCCCCTTGCAGCAGTCACCTGAAAATGTTTATCACCTGCTTTACCCAGAGCTAACTCCAGTCTGTTGGTTTACATTATTTGAGTTTCTAAATTAACCCCCTTACCAGCCAGCTAGAAGCAAACAAAAGCCACCAGTTAGTTTTCAAGTTAATTACAGCATTCTTTAAGTCAGGAGAAATGGTAATTACTAGAAATGATAATTACTAAGTTAATCTAGGCAGCTCTGCGGGAGCAGGAAATCCACGCAGCCTGCAACGCACCTCCCAAGGAAGGCTTTCTTCTCTCGCTCTCTGCCTTTGTTTTTGCTCCCCATCCATGCCAAATTACCTCCTTTCATTTCAGTAACATCTGTCCTCATTACTGCCATGGTGGGCAGAACAACCATGGCAAGATGCTCTCCCTATCCTCCAGCTCTAGCATTCTCCCAAGACTTGGAGATCCCCGTGCACAAAGCCAGACACGTGCCACCACACAGAACCCCAGTGCCTGCAGCTGGCATGTTTCTCAAACACACTTAACAGCCAAACACACAACTCTTAATAGTTGCTAATATGCAAAAACTGTGCTTCGAACCAGTGGGGGCATGAACAAAATGCAGCTCTCAAGAGAAGGAACCTGTCAATGTTCCATCCCACACAGGACCGCAAAAAAAAGGGTGGGGAATGGCTGTGCTTTTCCTGTTCTCAGAGGCACAAAACGCCTGCTGAAAAGTTCTATACAACTTACAAACAGGTCAAATTCTGCTCTCAAAGATATATATATGACACTCATTAACATGAACCAGAGATGCATAGAGATAGTTGAGGACACAATTGAGCTCAGAGTATTTAGGTTTTTATATTAATTGAAATAAATAACACTGAAATCTATGCAAAAGTCACAGAAGGCCAGTAAACATCCAGTTGAGCCAACCCAATTTAACATCGATGGAAACAAAGAAATTTGATTTCATGAGTTCATTCTATTCTTAACCGTAGATATTGTATCTAGATATGCTTTCCAGATATTATTGTCCTTTAGAGTCCAAGATCAGATACAGTCACCAAATCCTGGAAACACCCAGGATCTAAAATAGCAGGAGTTTCACTAGAGAGAGAATGTCTTGAATCTTTTGGCTTTTATGGCTTTTAAAAACAAATACAGATAAGAATAGCTGAAGGAGTCTGATTACAGAATACAGATCTAAAGAGCTACATACATCAGGCCTTTGTATTAAATTTGTAGGCAAAACCAATTATTCAAGTATTCAATTTGTAGATATGTATGGGGAGAATGGAATGCATCTATCCCGGCATCTCTGACATTCTTTGAATTAATTGTCCTCTACATTGTGCAAGAGAGTCCAGAGTAAAATTCACCTGCCCGGTATTCAGATGAAGATGCCACTCAGTTGGTATGCAAGCAGCCAAACACGACTCTAAATCAACATTTTATTGTAAAGGTTATTCTTAGCTGAAATACAGAGGAAATTTGCCATGCTCTGAAAGCAGCATTACTTCCTTACTCTGGCAACCAAATTCAGATTTCTATAGCAGCAAGCACAGATAGCAATGAAGAGAGTCTTTGCTATATATTTGCCCAGTTACCCATACTGAAGTAATTCCTCTCTAATGTACAATGTACAGCATGAAACATTTTAAGCTATTTTGCTCACAAGGTACTCAAGATGTTATGCTTGCTGCAAAGGCTTCTTGGAGCACGTTCCCTGCACTGCAGTAAGCTCAGCCACTCTCCAAATTCTTTTGGGGTGAATTATGGTAAAACTGGAGCACACAGAGAGAGCACAGTAAAGACACCGGAGGACTACACAGTATGCTTATGGAAGTCGGGTTACTTCTTCAATCCAAAATTGAAGAACAGTCAAATTTTCAGCTGAGCTGTCCTAACCCAAATACTGCCTGATAAGGTGGCAAGCTCAGGTTAACAGCAAGACCATAAAAGATTTAATGGGATTTTTGCAAGGAGGACTCACATTGTAGCTTAAGTGAAATAGTCTTAAGATACAGGTAATGTAATTCCTCCACAAATATACTTGCTCTCAGCTTTCAGTATTAGGAATTTGCTTTATTTATCTGTTTTTACCAAATGACAAAAAAAAATTAATTTTCCTAGGATATACCTGAAAAAGGATAAAGTAATATATTTCAAAGGGTGCAATTACTGCAGAATCAGTATCAGAACTAATGGTACTAATATAATTGTTTAAACCGAAGCCAGTTTCTGTCTCAAGGACTTGCAGGCAAGGATGGATTAAATATATCACTTTCATTATACAGTAATAATGTATAATATCCAAAGTAATCAACGCATGTATTTATTTTCAATTGCTGCCTTTCAAACAGAGAAAACTAGGAAAAGAATAAAACCCAAATCTTCATTTTTAAAAAGACTAAAATTCTCAGGAACTACCAGTGAAGCAGGCTAGGAAAATGCCCCTTTCTGCCTTTTGCAGCAAGGCATTTGTTAGAATAGCTGTGTGTGACCTAGTATATACCATGTATCTGTACCAAAGGAAGCAAGGAACAAACAAGTACAATTATCTCTCTACAATATAAATATTTTGTAATACATTCTGTAATAAATACCTTCATCTTTATCATGTGATGGCTTGACTGGAAAAGACATCTTCAGAAAGAATGAAGCTCCTCCCTTGCTGTCTTGCATTGGCAATATCTTATATGTGTATACATGTACATAAACACGCACGGACATAGATTTTATATCAATAATAATTGTCAGAAATAAAGGAAGAATAGAATGAAAAAGAATAAAAAGAGTCAGAAGATGTAACGTATGCAGAAGCACTATGTTCTATACCATGATGAAGAGCAGCCCTGTCATGACTAATTTGCTGGTTGACAGCTCCTAAGAGGATGAAAGCAATGCTGAAGAGGTAATCTCTTGTGTCCCGGCAATTAGCGTGCACAAATACTAACACGGTTGGTTACCGGATGATGATTACTTTGTTCCTGACTCCCTGGACAACCACCCAACAAAGGGAAATAAGGCAATATGGAGAGTTAAAGAACAAAACTAAAACCAAAAACCAAAACAACCCCCCCAAAAAAACACAGCAGAATCTGATGACTGGCACTGAAGAGATGTTGACCATCTACTCATTACTAAGAGAACTGGATTATGAGCTAGGACGTTGCTCCAGCTCCATTTCAAAAATCAGCAGCTTCTTCTCTCTAGATTTTAGACACACTGGAGAGTACATGTGCTATACTGCTTCTCACAATATGTTTCACATACCTTCCAAACACTGTATGCTTCTTGTCCAGATATGCACAAGAGCGGAATGTGATAAAGCTGGAAGGAATAAAGACAGAAGGGTTAGCATATTATCTCATTGAAACTCAGCAATAGCAAGCTATGCTTAAAACCAGAAAATGTATGTAACAGCCCTCTGCAAAGGGACAGGTTTCTCTCTTTTCTGGAGTCCAGCTGGCCAAACACCCTTTAACTTCTCTGTTTTGTGGGTTTTGTCTTGGATTTGTGGAGTTTGGACTTCTCATTTTTATGCCTTACTAACATCCCCAAACAGTACTCCAAACATGGTGGCTTGCACCATGTCCAAAAATAATCAGAGCATCTGCCTCCTTGGCCAGGCAGGCTTTGGAAAGCTCACTGCAGGACAGTGATACATGGTTCTTGCTTGAGGAGGACATTTCTTGTGCATGACTGGGAGCTTGTATACTGCAAATGCAGTTATACAACACAACAACCCTCTGGCAGTGTAAACTTTTATCTTTTTGGATATCTACTATTTGCATTTATTATCTTTTTTCCATTAAATTGAACCATCTATGATCCATCTCTCCTCTAGACAGAGGAAATTTCTGTTTTGGTACAAACATGGCAACACTTGAAAGTGTCAGAAGCAATGAAAACCTGTGCAACTTGGATTTTTAGTTATGTGTGTGTGTGTTATTTTTAAACTTAAACACAGAAACTGAAATAAAAAATCCAAAGTAATCTTTACTACTAAAGCTTTTCTCTAAAGCTTAATGCTTCTTTGGAAGACCGGGACTAGAAGCCTATGAGACAGAGGTTTCCACTCTGTGGTCTACAGACCACGACGGCCCACGTTGGCTGGACACGCAGTACTGGCTCTCCTCCCTGTCTCCATCTGTTACACTAGAGACGGCTAAAAATATATAAACATTCCAAAAGCACTTTTCCATATAAGCCACTGCCTCAGGAAGTTATATGATTGCAAATAGGAGGGGCTGCAATCTACTAGGCAATCTATTAAAACGTAGCTTGCCCTAGGAAAGCTTTGAGACGCTGTAAATGCACACTCCCACACAGGGCATACATTACAACTTAGCCTTGTGCATGGGTTCTTTGCACCACTTTATTCTTAGATATCCAAATATGCAGATTATCAGGTGGTCACTTAAGATAGCATATAGTAATAGATATAGACAGGAACTCAAAAAAAATTCTGAGCAGAGGCAAATATTCTGAGAAAGCTCCTCAACCATCACCGCAGTCAAAAGAAAATTAAGGACAATGGAATAAATATAACTCAGGGTCATCCAGGGAGAGAAGTCCTGAGCATTACTTGAGCATCTCTTTACACAGGGAAGCCAGCTCACTCAGCACTGCAGTGACCACCACCTATGGGGAGAGCACCAGTTCTTAATGTCCCAACAGTTGCCCAAAGTCTCTAAACACTGCCTAGGAAGTTTTAAAAATACGGGCAGCTGGAGTCTCTCAAGGACTTCACGTATAAAGGAATTTCATATTTCATTTGCAAATTTTAGGGAAGCATTTTCAGCAGCAGATGATGTGACTCAATATGGCACATCACTCATGAACTGTCTGTGACTTGTTTCTTGAATTCCTCCCCCACCCCCCTTTTTTTAAAGCCTCTACTCTTCCTTAATTTAGCACCTGAGTGCTGGCAGTAACATTCAAACCCAAAATAAGCTCTACGGCAACTCAATCCTGCACACTGCCCGACACGTGCTTAGCCTTAAGCACGTGAGTAAGCCTATTAAGCACCCCAAGACAAGCACTTGTGTTTAATTAAATTTAACCACACTATTTGATAGCTTATCAGCCATAATAATACAAAGCATCACGAAGACCAACACCAAGAATCCCCTCCCTTGCTACCCAGTCCCAACACACAGCATTGTACACACACACACAGTCTTCTGGGGTTTCCAATAAAGGTACAACTTTTTTCTTCACAGTACCTAGCGAACAGCCAAGACATAGTTGGCTCAAAGTGACACAGAGCATTTTCAGAAGTCTGCTGGCAAACATCCGTATTTGTTAGACATAAAGTAGGTCATTACAACTTTGATATTTTAAATTTAATCTGTTGTTCTTTCTCCTTCCTCACATCATTCATTTTTTTCCACATTTTAGTCCTTATTCTGCTTTGCACACTGAAAACCAAGTAATTTTCTATCTCAGATTTTGCACTCTGTCATGCTTGTATTCTATACGTTTGTAGAAATCAGAACTGTTCTTATATATTTAAAAGCAGGCTACTAAAAAGAAGCAATGTTTCTAAGGAGTATGGTATGTATTTTATTTCATTAAGTCCTCAATAAAAGTTCAATATAGGACTAAATTTAAACAGAGTGGAGAGGTACAATGATTTCACAGGGATAAGAGTGGGGTTACATGAGAAAAAATGGAAACTACAAACCATAAAATAGAAAAGATAAATTAACGATATAATAAACCTACGAGTCTTCTCGACATGCCTCGTGGTGCTCTTAGATTGGGTAACAGCAGCTGTAGCAACCCTGATTTCAATATGCAGCACTTGACAGAATATTTCACTTGACTGAGCTTTAAAGAGTAGCTCATAAAATGTCATTTATTTTCTTAACGGAGCAAGACACAATGTCTAGAGGGAAACAATAAAATACAAAGAGCAAGCGACTACTTACAACTGTGATTTGTTTGTGTTAGGTCCTGAATTGGCCATACTAAGAACACCACGTCCTGTATGGGACAAGTTGGGCTTGAATTCATCTTTAAAAGGTTTTCCCCAGTAAGATTCTCCACCTGAAAGAAGAAAAGATGATAGAAATGATTGCTTTCATTAGTTTCCCACTGCATTCTATAGCAGACACTGACATCAAATTCAAGGTTTCTGGGACTTCTGATTGCTACATATATAACGTATTCTTACCTCATCCCTACCACTAGGCTTGTATCTGAGCATGCCCTTGAAATCAGATGTTTGTAACCGTCAATACAATTCTGTGCCCCCACACTACTATCAACTGCAACAGATGAGACTGTTTATCAACAGCATTATATATCGTGTGCCAAAGAACTGTCAAGGATTTAATTTTTTACTGCTGGTCCACCACAATTTTTCTTTTTTGAGACATTAAATCTTTAAAAGTGGCTTCCTGACAAAACACAGAACAAAGAATTACTAGTTTAATTGCACTCTGGATACAGCATTGCTTCCAAAAATAAAATATCAAGGAGATGAAATATGTTCACAGAATCCACAAAGAATAGGGACTATAAGCTCAAAACCTTATTCCTGGCCAACCAATGAAGAATGACAACATATATTCCTCCAAAGTGAAAAAACAAAGCTTAGCTATTTTGGACTAGACATCTGGATGATGTAAACACTTAAATACAATGAAGTCAAAAGGATGATAAAACTTTACACCAGTCACAGACCCAGCTCTCCAAGACTGACTTCTTTTCTGTCTGTGGATAGAAGGAGGGTCTGTGAGACCTCTCTTCCTGGCTGTCATTTTTACATTATTTATGACAGATCTGACATTTTCATTTGCACTTTCCTCCAGGATCATTCTTAATAAGAAAAATGAAGGCTGAAATGAGTCATAGTTTTACAGTCAAATCCATAATCTTGTTTGACAAACCATGAAAAATATTTCACCTTAGGATAGTATTAAAAATAAAACAAACAAAACTATCCAGACAGGAAGCACGACTGGTCCATCTGCAGAACTGGCTGGAGAATCCTCTAGAGTAACTGTATCACTTGCAAAGCAGGAGGTCAGTAAAGGATCTGCAGTGCTCACCAGCTATTTGCATATGTAATACAGAAAAGCAATTTGATGATATAGCTGCACAGGCAAGCTGCAAATAAAGCTGAGAAGAGTAAAACTGGCTCCTGCTGAAAACTGTATGCAGAAAATCACAAGTGTGCGTCAAATGAGAAAAGAGTTTCAGAGAATAGCATGAAAACAAAGAATTGCAGGTGGACAGTTGCAAGTGCGAGAGGAACTAAGTAAGCGAGAAATTTTGGAAGAAACTGACCCACTTACAAACCCAATTAATCATGTTCAAAAGACTTATTAATAAAGTTGCATGTTGCCTGCTCTGCAACTTGACAAGAGGCAGCAAAAGGAGACAAACCCTGTAGGGGTTTTCTGTAATCAGGAGTAAAGGAGGAGTGATTACTTCAGCAAATCTTTGGCTATTAAATATTTTAAGATCAGCTAAATCACATCAGCTTGATTCTGTATGACAACCTCTTCCACTAGTGGGTGAAAGGGATATGGTACAGCTGCAGTCTGCTCCATTGCCTTGAATACAAATCCAAATACCAGCTACTCTAGCCAAATCCAAAGTCTTCAACCTATTACAAAATGTCTTACCAGAAGCCAAAAATTTTATTTGCTAATGAATCTCCTTGTGTGTTCCTGTTTGCTCTGAGAGGTTTCCTTGTGTAGCGCCTGTTACCTGCCTTGTTCAGAAAAGCCACGTTTTGGTAGGCTGTAAATAAACAAGTCGGGATCGGAATGTAGTGGGGCTCCAGGTGCTGCCTGAAACCAGAAACACACCTGCAGAGCCTGCAGGCCCCCGTCAGCAGCACCACGCTCTGTGTGCTATTTCTCTCTCCCTGGTCGCCTTTCACAATTTCGGCCTTCCCTTTCGAGGCAGTTGGACATGGACTGGAAGACGTACTCCCTTCCCACCCTCGTTGCTTTGGGCCCTGCACTCCTCTCCTCCACCCCAGACAGAGCTCATGCACCTCAGTAACCAGCTGCAGTCACATTTCCCTTTGAGAAATATGTAATATTGCTTCAAAGATCTTTTGGAGGAACTCCTCGTTATTTGCAAAGCAGATGCACTCACTATCAGTCCTAACCCAGAGGACTGTTTGTTGCCTAGAAATTTTCAGATAACACGCAAACATAAGCACGGCCAATTGAGATGGTACGCAGCAGCAAGTGGCCAAACCTTTTGCAGGCTTTCAGCAGATGCTCGAATTACAGACTTGTCAAGCTGTTCAAAGAGGGTGGACTCACCCCTGCAGCCTTTGCTGTAAGAAAAATAATTCAAAAGACAAGAGAAAAACAGCGAGTGACAGACTCTGGCACAACAAGCAACCAGACCCGAGCACTTGCAATCAGGAGCAATGAGCCATGATCTTTAGGCTTTGGAAGTGATATTTTAGTATGATTTTGCTTCAGCTCATACACTGAGGGTCAGAATTAATCTCGTGTATATGATGGCTAACTTTGGTTCACTCCAGTACTCTTGGAAGTAAGTGCTAACATTTTAGTAGGTAGTTACAGCATTAGATCCAGTCCCTCCCTCCCTGTCTGCCATACAGCTGTTTCCAAGGCTAATTCTGTCTGCCCGAGAGCTGCAGGCAAAAGCAGAGAATGGCCTGTGCAGCATCTGCCCGAAAGGCCAGACGTCCTGGAAAGGACATAGCTGAAGTGCCTGCGGAGGCCTGGCAGCATGGGCTGGCGAGGCGAGGTGGAGACACAGCACCGACAGGGAGCCAGCAATACAGGGAAGATTTTCATTTATTTATTTTTAAAGAACGACAACAAAAAAGTGTTCCCTTTAAATTAAAAATAGCCAGAACGTGCTGTTTGTCAAACTCCTGCTAACCTCTGGAATCATTCCAAGCTTCAAGTATCTGCTTGAAGCTGACCCAGACACAGCAAGCTAGAAGATGGCGAGTTAAAAGCATATATATTTTTAATTACTGAACACCAGAATCGCTTTCTCTCTGAAGCTTAAGTACAAATTCCTCGTTAGTCTGCTGGCATGGCAGCACAGTGCCTAATGCTCAGCCACTGGGGTCTGGAACAGGAACTTTAGACTCCTGCATTTTGCTTTCTACCGAAGAGCTCAGTGTAAACTTGAGAAAACAGCTCCCAGGCTCCAAGCTTACTACTAATAATTATGAGGCACTCTGAAGTATCTAACAGCTTTTACTGCATTTATTCTCAATGCTGTTGGGAGGTGTGGAAGTGCCATCTTCCTCTCTGCCTGAATGCAGAGTGGATGCAGGCAGACACGAGAGGTGGTGGAATGACCGCACTGTCTAGCCTGAGCCCTCTCATGTTACATTCCCTGCGTATTCTGTACAGAGAGGAGGCTCCTCCTTTATTCCCCAAATCTTCCTCTGAGAGAGAGCACGGATCACCACTGACTATATATGGAGTCACGATGATGCAAAAAACTCACCCTGAAGCTGACTTACCAGCTTGTGGAAAAAGCCTCTGGAAAACAAAAATAGTGTCTGGGTGTTTGATTCTCAGCGGCACCACTGCCTGTCACTCACCTTCCTCTCGGTTTACTCCCAGATAAGATTATTTTCTGTCACAGTGGAACTGTGTGCCCACTGGACCTGAAACATTTTTGAGATGCTATTACAAGAAGTGCTGTTAAATATTCTGGGGGCTTCTTTACTAAAATCAAAGGGACTTTGCATGGGAGCAGACACATACCATACAGGTTCTGCTTGCTGGACTGGGGCTGGGAGTGCAGAATGGATGAGGATTGATAACTCTGTCCATGTGGGTCCCTTGTTTGCATAAAGCTGGAAGTGGATTTGGGATTAGCTACCGCAACAGACCACCCTTCTTCTAACAGCAGCGTGTATCCTGCACTGTGATTGCATGCTGAAGCATGATTCAGCCTCATATCTGCAACTCGTGCTGATAGTGAAAAGGTGAATAGATACCAACTGACACCTGAAGCAATCACACATTAGCAACTATGAAAAAAACCCACACACTTTCAGATTGCATTTTGAACTAAAAACAGGTTTGGTAGTCTTTCTTCCTTCTAAAGGCTTTTTTTCCCCAATAAGTATTTTTTTCGGTGAATTTACAGAAGTTGTACAACTTTCTTGCAAAGAGCCGAGATGCGCCTAAAGCTTCAGAAATGTAACATTCCAAAAGCCAGGTGTGGGCTGGGAATAATCATTCATGACAGTTGTGATTTTAAATAAATCCTTCCTTTTTCTGGCATAAAAATTGCTAAGCAGTGGTAAGGAAGTGGGAGGGCTCTGATTCACAAAAATGATGGCTTACTTTCTGTAATTTTCTTCTTGTCATTTGGAACAACGAGGTACATAATAACATCTGACACTTCTATAGAGCTTTCCAAGTGAGATTCTTGAATCATTTTGCAAATATGAAAGCCTTAGCTCATCCAGTAAGTACTTCGCTCCTTTCAGATAAGAGGACACAGCACTTTTAACCCACATATCAGAGGCTGGATTTTCCGAGGGGCTGCAATCTGAAAGGAGTATATTGCTGGATAAAAAGGTCTTGCTCTTGCCCTTTTGCCAAACTTCAATCCCGCAAGAAAAGAGGTTCTAAAACTGGCCGCATTTTAGGAGCTTTCCTTGCTAGGAAATCTCATTGCGGAACTGACCAAGTTTGTCCACAGTGCTGTCTCTGTGCTACTGAAGGTTTAGAGGAGGGGGGAAAGAAAGTGCTTTGCTTTACACCAACCGAAATGGAATGTCCACCTACCCATGGTGCTTTACCTTGGACTTTTACAGATATTAGATGCCTCCTTTGTGCCTTCTTGCATTCAAAAACAGACAGAAGCACACTCAAACCAATTTATTATTCCAACACGATGCAAGCAACAGTAGCAGAAAATGCCTGTGCTGCTTTAAAAATGTAATGCCCTGCATATAGTTTTCCTTTTTTCATACAAAGGGTTCAGGATATTAAACCTGTTTTTCCTACATGCAAATTTTCTTCTATTATTTGGAACACTGAAAATACAGAGCAGCTGTTCCACTTGCACTACCATGAGCTAGACAGAATTACTCACCATGTTCAACCACTTAGTTGTTATGAACAGCAGGAAAAGAGATACATCACAAATGTAAAATTCATTTTCAAATAATTAATCATTACGAAGAATGACCATGACTCAGCTTATTGCTCTGAATACTGCCTCTATGGGTGGTTATTTTGTTAAAGAAACGAAATAAGCTGCTGCAGCACAATAAGATTTCTCCCAGTAGTCTTATGAAACACAAAGTTGATGGCTGTAGAAAATTAGTTGGGCCCTCTAAATTGGTATCAGACCTACAGGACAATATATCTAACTGCTTTGGCAATGCAGTTCTGCCAGCTAAGCTAAGCTAAAACTCTACTTCCTCACTCTTTTCCTAGCATGGTATCTCAATTTTTATATGCCTTAATCCACATTTCCACCTTCCTCCCATCCCAAGGTTAGCTACTGAGTACCAGTAGCCAGCTGTCCTTCACACGCCAGCTAGGTCTTAGTTACTTTTATGACAGTTTAACAAGAGACTGAAGAAGGACACATCACACTGCTGCATTAAAAAAAAATAATAATAATTAAAATAATAAGGTTCAGTGCTGCTTACAAACAGAACTGTTCAGCTGGAGGAGCTGTGGAAGTGGACAGTCAGTGACACCCCTACCAGCTGGGCATTTAACGTTTGTGAAATGCTTCCAAATCTAGGTGAGCTGAGCACACAGTTGCTGTCTGTGTACATATGACATGTAACCTTCAGTCATGTTGTACTGATTGTGCTCAAACCCACCCCGAAGCTGAGCAGTCCTGGGCTTAGTAATGGAGTGGGTGATCATCTGAGCGTTGGGGTGTTGCAACCATAAACCTGACACCTGTTGCTGAACATGGGATGACTGTCAGATGACTGAAACCAAATGGTGGGGTGTTTTTTGAGTAAGTCTGTTCTGGCTCATGAGCTGATGACAAGGGCTAAGTAAGTAAACATAACAAAACAAAAATATATCCAGGCTTAATGCACTTTTCAGGTATTCAGTGTAGAGAAAGTGTTTTGTTTTTAAATAGTAAATTTCAGTTAAAGCAGAAAGAAACAAAGGACATCCCTTTTGTCCTAAGTCTATAAAAGAATCTATATAAGGCTCCAACAGAAACATTTCTGGCAGTTTAAAGAAGTTTAAAGGGTAACCCTGAATAGTCTTCACTAATACCAGTTGAAACATCTGAGAAGCCCTGTTCTAGTCATATACTTCCCATGTTATTACAGAAGTCAAACTGTTTACTCTCCCAATAAGCCTCTAAAGACCATTAAATCTCTATGGACTTTTCAGCTTTCAAAAATTCATCTTTTCACTGAGAAGTGGTGAGTCAAGGAAACACTAAAATTGCTTCTAGCTACCAGGTGAAATCAAAACAGGAATTTATATTACAAATAAAATGTGAGACTCAAATGAAAAAGGTACAAATCACTGAAACCCAATGCTTTACTCCAAAACTTTCCTGATATAAGTTCTTGTGATCGCATTAACATTACACAAACTAATGGACCAAAAGTTTTGCATCTTGGGAGCCTGGGAGAGCATCGCTGTGTTTGCCATGTTTCTACACTGCTGCCTAGCCACACTTTCCTCCAGCTGCACTGTGGAGAGAATGAGAAGCCAGAAGGGCTTTGGTAGTTTGAAATACACGTGAAATTTCTGCCTTTTACAGAACTCTAAGAAGAGCTACAGAGTAAAGCACATTCTTAAACTTATGGGAAATCTACCTGATCTCGTTGATCAGAGGTGCCACAAAGCTAAATGAAATGTAAAACTACATCACACAACTGGAGATGTTACAATTAGATCCCAGCACCAAATACTGGCTAAATGATGCAAACACAATCTCTGTGAAATTATGCTGGCTGGTAGATGCCTCACAGCCAAGTGTGCAGGATCTGTCAGGTAATCAGGAGCACGGACTACTTGCACTCTGTGAACTCTCTAAGCTTCATTTAGTAAGTATTAAACACACAGGCATGGGAGTTCAAGAGAAGTCCAGTTGCTTACCAAACTGTCATTTGCAATATTTTTCTTGGGATACTATTATTAGCTCATTAGATAAGTGATTATTTTAAACTCAGCTATGTTCAAAACATTAGAACCATTTGGTGACCAGAATCTCTGAAAATCTGCAAGTGCCATACTTATTTGAGTGTAAACTGTCCATTTTATTAGAACCTTAACAGCCCTCACAATTGTCTGCAAGATACCTTGTCTACAATATATTCATATTTAATTAAGAACGACAAGGAGGAAAACAAGATGGAAAAGACTAGACATCATTATGCTATTTTTTTAAAATAAAAGAATATACATAGGAGGTTTTTCTCCAACGGTCTTATTTGCATTTTACTTCCTACTTCCTCTGTCAGTAGAGTCTTGACCTTCAATATAGCTCCACTGCCAGTTCTCTGCCAACTGCTAATTGTGCTGTCTTACACTACTTTTACCATTTGCATTTACAGAGACAAGAATGACACCAGCAAGTTCATTTTCATTTCACAGTGAGATCTGAACTCCACCCTACAAAAGTCTGAAAGTTGTCTGAGTCAACCCATTAAGTTTCTCCAGTCTCCTGACACCTCTTTCTCATTTTAACAGACATTCCTTATTATGTCTTTTGGGATTTGAACCAAAACTTTCATTCTAACAAAGTAAAATCATATTTAACAGTCCACACATATACAGTAACAAGTCTTGTTAACAGGCTTTTGCCATCAAAATCAGAACATTTAGAGTATGCAACTGCTGAGGAACATGCAGAAGAAAAGGTGTTGGGTAACTCACACTAACATTATTTACAAAGTAAACAGTGTTAAAGTATTTAACAATTACAAAGGCATCTTTTTTGGATGGTCTGTGAGCACACAGAGAATACAGTGCTTGTGTATACAAGTGACGCATGTATGAACTGGAATAAAAATGCACAGAATTCCACAAGACCAGACAAAGAGCTGTGGAGGCTGGTGACACCTACAAGTGGGTAGATAAAAGGTACAAGTGGATAATGAGCAAATTTGCAGCACCAACTACGAATATTACATGACATATCAAATGTGGTAGGAAACGCTCTGAGGATCCTTCAGCTGCTGTGCCTCCTGACCATTTCTGATATGACTGTTTTGCATATCTCCAACACTTAGGGAGAAAGAACAGGAAGAAGAATTTAGTAACAGTGATACCTAAACACTAAAAAAAAAGAGAAGATTGGGCTTTACAAGACAACTAGCTGGGAGAACAGATGGTATCTGGCCATTCCCCAATTCAGAGGCAGGTCTCAAGTATTTCATTAACTCTGAATTTGAAAGTAACTTTGCATGAATGCATTTCTTCCTTTGTTCTTTGCCCTGGAATGCCAGCTGTAAAATCATTTTAATTTTCCTTTATTTATATTCTGGAAGAAAAAGGAAGCAAAGACCCAACAAGAATTCTACAAGGAAGAGTGCCCAGGTATTACAGTTCAAGTATATGGGATGAAATTTTAAGCACAGTAAAGATGGTCATAAAAAATAAAACTAATAAAACCTGTACTTTAAAGCAGAAATACCCATGAAGTACCACAGATCATCATTTAGAGAATTTTAATCTACAAGGTATCTGGAAACCAATTTAACAACACCGCACATGAAAACAGTTTACATAATGATAACTCAATCTTACCTGTTCCTGTTCCAGTCGGATCACCTCCTTGGATCTGCAGAATTAAAATAAAATCAATAGGTTACACACACATCTGTGTGAAAGACATTAAATACAAGCCACAGAAGCCAATTCTACTCATTTTTCTTCCTTCTATACTATGTGATGTTGACACGTTAGCAACAAGGAATCTATTACTACCTATTTGGAGTTTCTTTTATCAGCTGGCTGTCATCTCCTGCATTACTTATCCAAGAGCAAAATGACAGTTTTGTAAAAATAATAGGCCTCTAGGGGGTAAATAAGAAAATAAAGAGACTCAAATGGGTTAACCAGATCAGCCTTTCTATTATGTGTTAGTGTGAAACCTGCTTTTTAATTGATGATGCATTGCTTTTGGAACAGAAAAGGCTTTATATTTTGCTACCAATCCTCCACATGATGTGAAGGCAAAATGAGGGGATGTAGAATATGCTCTGTATTTGAATCCATGTTTCACAGTATCCTTCTCACTGTCTGCAGTGGGAAAAATCCCCATGTGAAACCAATCTTTTAGCATCAAAATTAATCACTTTATATATATGCAGGGTCTACAGAAATAATATTCCATAGCCCAACGACAGTAGAGGGAGCGTGACATGACTAGCTACACAGTAATAGCACACAAGCACAATTTTAATGGTGAGTTAAACTATGAACTGAGATATATAGTGCTGCCAGAAGAAAAAAGCTTTTTTTTTTTTAGGATGGCAGGATGGAATGTAACATTCAGTGATGTCCTCTGAAAGACGTGCACTGCCTTCAGGATCAGGTTGCTAATTCTTTTGAAAGGAACTTACAGTACAGCTACAATATCCTAAGCTGCCTGGACAGTACCTATGTAAATAAAGGTCATATTTCTAGGCCTTCTGATGGACTGCAGTAGCAAAAAGATATCTCAAGGACTCATAACATCTGGCAAGTCTTGATATAAAACAAAAAATGCGTTAGAAAATCTATTAACTAGGCTGGTACATAGCCAAATCTAAGCTTCCATCCTGAGAATTAAACCTTGAATTCAAAACACTTTTTCAGACTATCATGTTATTAGATACATCTCTCCCAGAAAGAGGTAAGGAAAGTAAACCATTGCTTAAAGATCATATCTTGATATCTTTATAACAGCTTGGTGTATGCTCAAGCATACAGTAGTATGTAAATACTTGCATACTCAAAGTTAAGCATATGATTAAAATGACCATCCAGTTTGAATCCAAACTGCTTGTCATTGTAAGAAAGAGCTTCACTTATATGAGGACATCTCTTGCTTCTTTCTACCAGCTGTGCTCAATAGCATACGAAGGCCAGTGGTTTACAACTATATATGGAGCTCTCTAATACAAGTTGAAAGCTTAGGTCTTTGACTACTAAAGTCAGCTTTCTGTTTCAGTAAGTGCTCTTTAACTCCTTCACATCCTGGAGCACTCTCAGGAAAAGATGATGGGACAGTATCCAAGCACCACAACCTGAAACAAAAATTCAGCTGCTTTCTGACGTTTCATCTGAATATGATTTCAACAGGCCATACAATTATATATGCAAATTAGCATCTCCCCTCCCTCCCCCCCCCTTCTGTTCATTAACCACCCACCCACAGCTTGGGGAGGCTGACTGCCTCCTTGCCAAAGCAATGAATTCCAAAGGCTTTGTCTGGAATGCCAGTGAAAACACTACTAAATGCAGTGATACTCTGTGACACTATTAGTCAGAGACAGCAGTTAGTAAGACCAGTAAAGTACAAATTTAGTAAATTAGGACAATCCTAGTTCTGAAGGTCTTTTTAACGTACTCCTATTGTGAGTTGTCATGCATGGAAGAAGCTAAATAAGTATTTTGTGGACATCATGTATGTGCATTATATAGGATTTGCTCAATACTCACAACAAAATTACGAATTGATCTGTGAAAAATTGTTCCATCATAATAGTTCTTCTTGCACAGCTTGATAAAGTTTTCACATGTTCGGGGTGTCTGAAAGACAAACAGAACTTTTAATTAAGCAATACCTTTAGACAATCAAATTGGTCATCACACTGTCTACAAGAGTTACTTTTCAATCATTCACGACTCTTGAAGAGGAATGAACCTCTGTCTACAGAAAAATAAAAAATACTTGCTTTTTTAAAGTATACTGTAGAGACACATGCTATGTTAAATAAATTAAGCTCAGACCTTCCAGTTAACACAAAGAAGTGTTGAACACCAACTCAGACAATGTGAACTCCGGGTACATAAATTGATAGTGAAAGCAGGTAAGCTTTCAAATAACTTAGTTTCAATAGTGTACCATAATCCTCTTCCAAATGGGCACTGAAGAAAGTTTGTTTCCTAGAGGAAGAAAGAATCTGACTTCTCTGCTTTATTACTGCAAAGTGAGCACGTTGAAGCTAACTTGAAGAGAAGCATTTGATCCCCTTCACCACTTGGAACTGAAAACAGGACTGACCCCAGAAGTCACTGTTTTGACAACTGGCCCAGCACACAGGAAAATAAATAATAGTAAAAAAAAAAGACAGCTTGTTTTCAAAACTGAAAAAAAAAGAAAAAGAAAAAGAAAAAAAAAGATGTTGAATACATTGCCATTTCTAATTTACTTTTACAGTGTAAACTAAAGCTATTTATTCAAATTTATGAGCTAGGGCATTCAAATGCTACCTTTTCAAAACCTTTACCTAGTTGTCTTCCCATAGTAGTTGTACAGATACTCTTCTCTACAATATTAAAATACCTTCACACGTACAAATAACGTACAAAATACATGCACAGAAACAGTTTTCTGTACTTGGACATGTTTTCCAGCTCCACTATGGAGTATGTGCATAAATCTGTTCCAGCTTTACCAAAAAATCTCCGAACAACTACCTAATCTGAGTTGTTACAGACTTTGAAAATGCACTTCTTGTTGTATGCACTCGCAAGCAAAGCCCCAGCATGAGTCATGACGTCTGTAAACAAATACATACAAGACTCCAAGCGTTTTTCTGAAAGAGACTGATTCATTTTGAATTGATAAGAGACTATTCTTGGTTGTACCACTAGTCTGGGAGCTGCAGAAAGAGAGTGAGACTGAGACTTGCAATTTGAAGTGGCTTAAAAACAAACAACCAAAAAAATAATGCCAACAGATATATTTTTTAAAATAAGGCAAGCCCAATTACAATAACTTAAAGAGAGAAATATTTAAAAAACAAACAAACAAACAAACACAAAACAGACCCATACAATTATTCATACTGAACTATCTGGAAGTTCAGTTTTCCTAGTAATTTCTCATCTGAAACATAATCATTCTCACCACTGTTTAACACTGAAATGTCCCTTAATTATCCAAACAAACTTTACCCTCCTACATGGCATTTGAAATTATTTTATAATAATTCCTTCCTAATTACTCTACAAAGATATAGATGACAGTTGTCAGCTACCATAACTGGGTAAATAAACAAGTTCTAATGCAATCTTACACCAACTATAATCTCAGATTTCCTATATACTTCATCTCTCAGTTATAACGGTAATGGTTTATGGTAGAATACACTAATACACTAAGACGTGTATTTTGGTAGCATCCCGAGGGCAATGTGTAAGTAGATATATTCCATAAAAACTGTTTCAAGCAATAGGAGAATTTCCTATTGTTTCAATGTTTATATTGCAAATTTTGAAACTTTTATTTGAACTGGACACATATCCATGAAAATAATCTTTGTACGTAACCCTTCAGGTAAAATTAAATCCCTGAAGAATCATTTGTCAGTGTATGTTTCCCTTATAAGACCACATTGTAACAACCTTGATCCTACAGTAGTGCTATTAGTTAGCACTCATGGAAAATGTCAGTAAGGATAAAAATAAGATTAAAAATTTTATTTATGAATCAGAAATGGAATCAGCAGCTTTTAGCCTAAGGCACTTTATCTCTTGAGAGCCAAACAGTCTTTGCAGAGAGAGACATAGCTAATAAGTTCTCTGGGGGGAATACAGCAACCTGTAATTAATTTTTTAAGAAAAATGAAATCAGGCAAAAGACTAAGTCCCTTAGGGATATATACCGAACTGTTTTAAACTTGCATAAAGTTGATAACCCAATACAGTTTTCCTATTTATTTTCAATACTTGATTTGTAAAATATACATCAAAAAAATTGGCCTTAGTAATGTGTTTTTCCATGCAGGACCTGTGCTGACCCCTCTTTCTAAATTGTTTTCTAGTTATTATATCTTTTCCCAGAAACAGGCTTTTCAAGTGCAACTGCAGAAATATTTTGTGTACATGCAATAATCATTTCGCTGCAAGGTTTTCTTTAAATAATTGCCACCAAATTGGTTCCCATGGTCACCTCATGCATCATACAGATACATTTGGCAGGTAGACAGTTCCTTAGCAACATTACCATTACCTTTTGTGGTGCTTTTTAGTAGAGACACAAATAAAAAGGTTTGGACTCAATTGGTAATAAACCCCAGTTTCAGTCATGCAGTTGATCTAGAATATCTGGCTCAGATTATCTGGTTTATTCAAAGCAGTTAATGTTCTTGCCAAATCTCACACTGCCAAGCACATTTCAAGGACTGTTTTAAGCAGCATCCTGCCCAAAGCAGAAGGGCTCGAGGTTCCTGGGGAAGGTGTAGAACGAAGTTGTGTTCTGCACTGACCACGTAAACAGAACCGTCTTTGAAGTCTTTGTTCCAACTACAAAGGCCGATGAGAAACATAAGTAAACAAACCTGACTTTGTTACACGAGTGTAAGATCTTGCGGAAGATGTCAGACTCACAGTCTTGGAATGCAAACCCGTCTACTTTTTCAGAAACTTCCTCCTACCACTTGCCTCACACCGTTTCTGAAGGTGGAAGGGATGGTCAAGACACCTAGAAATGTGCTAAGTGCAGCAGACAACGCCACTTTTTTGTTGGCTCATTACTGACAATGGACTCCAGGCTCTCCTTTTACTTCTGGCTGTTCTTGTCTCAACAGCAACAGTTAGCTTCTTCTTCTATTCTTTTTACATTGATCAGGAAATTACGTACATTATTTTATTCTCCTATGACTTGGACATACATGTAAGACAGCCAGGGCAAAAACGCCACCTTATTTTGTAATCTTGTTGATTCAAAAGCCAGTAACAGAAAGAAAGGTTAGATTGTAAATCTACTGCAATAGTTTCTCGGAAGGCTGCAGTGATAGTCCCAAGACAGTCCCAAGAAGGCAAACAAAAAAATTGTGGAAAGCTGAAGAACATGGCAGGACAGCCCTGAGAAATCTTCATTTTCTTTGGTCAAGATAGGACGACAAAAGTAAACATGCCTCTGCATGATGTCCTTCAACTTAAAAGACAATTCTACTCTCTCCAAGTGACAAACATTAAGAAAAAAATATTTTTATCATGTTCCCACCTCACTCCCCATTTATTTTGAAGATGCCATATAACTGTACTTCAATTGTTGAAAACTCATGCCCAAGCCAAGCACTAAAATTTTAATAAACCCTTCGAGACAGGAACGCAGAAGAATGTTTATCCCACAAGAAGGCCCAAATGCCATGCCTGGCTCACGGACGGGTATATAATGGGGGTAACAACCCAATGGTTTTCTAATAATGTTTAGATCTCCCTTTAACTAACACACTTATTGGGTAACTTGACATGGAAACATCAGCACTCTACGAGTCACTAAAGCTAGACAAATTTCAGAATTAAAAAGACTGCTACTCAGAGTGACCATGCAAACATAATAGTGACAAGAGACAGACTGTGAAATCATGGAAAAGGGGAAAATCCTGAAAAAGGTATATAAAATTTAAAAAAGAAACTTGTCCTTTGCTATAAAGTTCTAGAAAAAAAAAAAATATTGTTCTTGAGTAGTAACCAAGCCAATATTAGTTTCCTTTGTGCCAGCAAGTGTTGTTACAAACCAGGCAAAATTCACCTCTCCTGCTGCAACCCAGGACCACAGGGGTAAGACTAACCAAGCCAGGTCACTATCTGATTCTCACTTTGCATCCCTCCTTTCTCATGTGTTAAAATGGGTCGTTGCATTTGCAAAAATTGGCTTAACTCAGAATTTGTATTGGACAGATGAAGAGCCAGCCAGAAGTAGACTAAAAACCTGTGGCACCCCTGTTGCCAAGGTACAGGTGATAGGAAAAAAGAGGAGCTTCTGAGTTGTTGCTATGACTGCAAGGAAGAAGGCTTTGCCATGTGACGAGTTAATCATTTCAAAATGCTTCATCCCTTGAGGATCTGCATGAACCTTAAAGAGAAATTTCACACTAAGCATTCAGAAGCTGTCATTTGCACATCTGTATAATTTCCTTGTGCTAATTCCACTTCCCTTTTATTTCTTTTTGTCTCTCTAAATTGGATGAACTGTTGTAGTTGCACTATAACACAGAGCCTTGTCCATTAACCCTATGCTTCAAAGCAGAAATAATCTGCAATAATGAAAAGCTGATTCCTCATGAATTGAAATTACATTCTACAGCCTTCATCTTATCACACAAATGCCAGAATCCTGCTATTAAGAGGCATGAACTAGTGATGGAAATTTTTAAGGCTTCAAATTAAGCTTACTTTATTTTTTTCCTTACATAGATCTCCTTTGGCAGATTTTCTATTGCTTTAGTCCATTTACATACATGCTTTTTTAACCTTTTTTTTTTTTTTAAAAAAAAAAACAAACATCTAGAGCATTTTCACTCTTCATTGTAGCTCTTCTAGAATGAAAGTTTCTAATGCATGAGCCATAAAGAGTTGATATGGTAAGGCTTAAAGTCAGTTCTCCCCACCCCTTTCAATCTGCAATCCCCACAGCCTATCAGTCCCGGAGTAACAAACTCGCCCAAATAAAAGCTTGGCTTATTTAGGGCTTAGTCAGAGACAGTGTTACAACCGTAATAAAGCAGCAGTTTCAGGAATCACCATCTATCAGGTGCAAGCATCTGCAAGCATCATTCCTCCACTAAGTCATGGAAAAAAATTGGACATACAAATGGTTTTAGTGCATTTCAATACAAAACACTGTACCAGAAGACAGATTAGGCTACCTATCCTATTTCACTTTTAAATGAACTATGAGCACACTCAATTTGTCTCAGAGCAAGAGGGACAAGAAAATCCAAAACTCCACAGAGCCCACTGCAAAAGCTTGGGGAGAATTCCAGTGTGGGAACTCAAACATTTCTCCTGCAGCAGGATTCATGATTGTAGACCCTGATATTGCCCCCCGCCGATTCTACTTTTCTTTAAAACAGTTCCCCAGCACATGAGAGGGATTGATCTGGTGACAGGTTATGGTGACAAACAACTGCCTGCTGTGGTTCAAATCAAAGAAGATGCAGTTCATGTACGAGAGACCAGTCTTCTCAATCTGATCATACACTGAGCAAACACATTCAGATCAATTTGTGATCAGAAGAGCACAGATCTGATGAGATAGGAAAGATGAAAGCATCAGGGCACTGTGGGGTAAAACACTTGGCTAGACTCATTAAAAAAAACACTTGGCCAGACTCGTTAAAATTAAAACAAGAATCAAAACATGCAAACTGTGCCTCAGGTAAAAGATTGTTGACTTCATAGCAATCATTTGCCTATTTTGCTACCTCAAAGTTTTCTAAGAACAAACAGCAGAATTCTTGCATTCTCATTATATGGAAGCCTCTTATAATTTAATTAGCTATTTAGCAATCTAACAGATTGCGAAATTTCACTTTTCAGAAGCATTTTACAGTTCTGACATTAACGATACTACTGAAAACTTTTCCAAAGCCTAAGCAAGATGTTTAGCTTAGACAAGATGCCAATAAGAAAACGACATACTCCGTTCGCCCCTCTTCCCCCCCCCCCCTCCTTTTTTTGCAAGTAGGGACAATCAATCAGTTTAGCTGAAAACAATTCAAGTTAAACAGGGTACGTAATTCACTCGTCTAATTTATCAACGTTAACTGCTAGCTCTCCAGAGGCAGAGTTGTCATTCCTAGCTGCAGTCATTACTTTTCCTCTAACTTATTTATTGTAGTAGTAGAAAAGGAAACAATCCTCTCCCCCTCAAATTTGTAAGTCACAGGAGGGTTGAGGAGCTTGTCAGACAGTGCAGTGCAAGGCTGGGCACCAGCAAATACAACAGCATCACTAGGTACAGCTTAAATGAGGACCCAACTTTAATTGCTTGAGTAACCTCCAACAGCTGTAAAGTTTGGAGTATCACAGGTCCCACAGCAGCTCCCTGACATTTCTTCAGTCTGCAACTGGCACATAAATTCTGCATTTTAAGAAGATGCACCTCATAACCACTTCCACACTAGACAGCAAAGCTCTGGTAGCTGTCAGCCTGCCAAGGTCACCCTGCTCTCATCAGAAGAGCCAAGGTACAAACAAGAAACATGTCACAGGAAGATGAAGAGCAGCAGCTGTGTAACTCCAAACCGCCTACCTCATCCTCAGGTTTGGGATCACTAAGTGGCAGACGCAGCTGGTATGGGATTCCTGCATCGTCAAATGTCAAAAAGCAAAAGAGAATCCAATAACGATCGATTCCCTCTACCAGATCCAGCTTGCCATGGATACTGGGTCAGTAGAAAGGTCCAAATGTGCAAAACATATTCCCAGTTACCCAAAGGCAGAAGCTGCCAGGAAACCATGCAAAGAAAGCCAAGGGCAGCAAGCCCCACAGTGCAGAGACAGGTAGGTACACAGGGAGTTGGCTGAACGCCTTCCTCATTTCCACGTTGAACGGCCCACTGAGGCAACGAGGGCTCCTATTGCCCTTCACTGCTGCAAAACAGAGCCGAGGACAAGTGCAAGATGGTAGCATCCAGGTAAAGCATTTCCTGTCCATATCTCACAGGAAAATGTTTCTACTATTTCAAACATAGGTGTTATGTTCCTGATAAAAATAATTTAAATATGAGTTACCAGTCTCTTAAGAACAACCAAGAAAAAACCTGCTAATCAATACGGCTGCACAGGGCCATTCTACTCCCATCCACAAAGAGCAATAGATCTGTCTGCCATTGTAGCACTTGGAGGTAAAAACACACCAGGAAATAAAAACATCCTCTCTAACAAACATTTTTATCTGACTGTTCTCCTACTGGAAGAGGACAGTTTTGTTTTGTTTTTTTAGCTTCTGTTGACAAGAACTTTCAAAGCTGAAACTTGCAGCTCTTTCTACAATTACGTCTTTTGTTGAAAAAAAAAAAAAAAAGTGAAATAAGCTATTTACAACCATGCCAAAACCACCATACTTCATCCCCACGACCATATTACTGAGTGAACATGACACTGGTAAAACATCAGCCAGATATTTGCCAAAGACAGCTGGCAGAAATTGAGTTAGAATAGACATTTAAATTGGAGGGAAAATGAGAGATTCAGAAAGACTGGGGGACCTCGTCATGCAAGCAGGTCAAAGGATTTTTTAAGGAACTCACTTCTTTCCTACTGGAAATGGAAAAGAAGTTTACAGGCTTCTGATCTTTGGATCAGTCCCTTACACAAAAGGACAGATGATTTCAAAGAACAGGGGCTGGCTTACACATTTATAGATCAGAGGCATATTTAATAGGTCAGAGGGCCTCAGAAGATTAAAACATCACTGTCTGTAGAATAATGGCTTCTTCAGATAGTTATGCCAAGACATCATCATTAGGAAGAGTTTGCCAGGGCCTAAAACCTCAAAAAGCATTTGTGGAGTGCTGGATAGAGCTCTGAAATCCATCTCACATTCTTCTTTGTTATGCCAACTTGCCCTTAAAACTTAAAGTATTAAATCAGAGAGACACAAGGGAATTAACAAAAACTGCCATGGCAGTTAATGATTAGTATTCAATTACCTCTATCACATGTGTTTAGCCACCAGATCATCACTGCATCGTGATCATTTGTATGAGAACTTAAAATGGAGAAGGGAGATAGTACAACAAACAACCAAACAATACAACGAAAGTAAAAAAAAAAAAAAAAAAAAAAAGTACCAGCACTAAATAAGAAAGTCTCAAAGCAACCTACAAGCAAAGGCTTGTATTTTTATTCCCTTTCACAAGTGCAGAGGGCAGGATTCCGACACACTCTATCCATAGGTAGGGCTTCTGATTTGAACAGGCAGCCTCAGTTGTTTGTGTAGCTGCACTGCAGCAATCAGACATTGATGATACATATTGTTGTCTGGGAATTTGTTGCTCGTTGTGATGTGACAAATGGAATGTTACTGATATTTTTTAAAAAAGTAATCTGTACCCAAATTACCCACATGACGTAGGCACATCATACAGCACCGCAGTGGCAAAGGCACAGAATTCAGGCTGTTCCAGCTGCTAGATCTCCAATCTATCCATTACACCACACCGCTTTTCTACTTCCAAGTCAATTTGCCTTTTTCTGCCGGGTGAAGCCTCCACCCTGCCTTAGGAGGTTGCTTTACCATCTACAAGGTATAACTTCATCAATATAGTCACTAATAGAGCAGAATACACACAGATGATGTAGATGGCTGTTCCCAGAAGCATACCAATTAAAGCAGCTAAGAGAATTTGAGATTAGAAAAATCACCATAAATAAAATACAATAAATCCAGCCACATTCATTGCCTTTCATCAACTATTTCTTCGTCACTTATTTGTCTGGCAATGCATAAGACTAGAGCTGAAAGAAAAGCATGCTGGATGTGTTAAATCTTCTGTATTAGTCATAACTACTTCTGGCAAGTAGAATTTTGTAAATTTGTTTCCAATTAGTATATACAACAAATGTTGGTTATGCCCAGCTGAACTCAAGCTTCCTGGAAAATGTCCTAACAAATGGCCATCTGATTACGTCCCCACCAGGGGGAACATACTGTATCTGAACAAGAAGACTGGGAGAAAAACAAATGGTCATAAAGAACAACATGCACACCGCTGTGGTGCAAAGAGAAAAGAGAACAGTATTGTACCTTTGCTCATTTGAGGCAAAAACTCAAATGGATAGGAAAAAAAAAAAAGCTTATCTTCCAAAGTCTCTATTGCCTTTTTCTCAGGTCACTGACTTACACCACACATCATCTTTTTGGAACCTAACTGAAGTTTTCCAGTGCTTTGAACAAGTGATTTCAAACACAGAAAATACCTGGATTCCAGGCCTATCTCATGTTCTTTTTCTGTATCCTGTCACAAGCTAACTGATGACTTCAATCACACTGCAGCACTGATTTCCTACCCTGGATCAATACTAAATTTTTCTTGATTAGGCTTTCAGTACTAGGAAGAATCTCATCACTATCAATCTTATTGATTGGCACCTTAAAGTACTAGTGTACGAGGATCCCTCCATTTATTTTTAAACAAAGGTCTCCACATGGACATATAAACTGAACTCCAGACAATTCATACTGCCACGTCACTCACAAAAACAGGGAAAACTGCTTCTGCTCCAAAGGGAACTCAGAACAGAAGAACTGGGAACAGAGGGTAGGAATCCAAGGGGTGGAGTACTGAAGACAAAAATGATATTGGGCCGACTTCTGCAGCAGTGCAGACCACTGTGAGGAGAACTGCAAGAATATTTGGTTTAAATAGACAGCCCATAGCCATGAAAACACAGCTGAAGACTCCAAAGTAGACATCACTCTGTGACAGCAAGTATGTCACTTGCTGTTCTCTATTTCAGCAAATTTCACCTCAGAAATGTCTATTTAAATCTTGCCCATAAAACTATTTTAAAATGTAATTTGGATGTTGTATGTCCTACCTCTGCACAAAGGTATTCATTTATCATATTTATATAGCAACTTCAGACTCAACCTTCCTAAAGCATTTCACAATCATGTATTTGCAGAACTCTGCAATGAAAACCACTGCTAGGATGGCTTCCATAATAACCTGGGCACAGGATGTCATTCAGCAATTACAAAAAGGAAGCTGCGGTTAGGTCGAGGCAACAACCAGTCAGAGTGCTCAGTTGCTGTTTTTTATTAAAAAAAAAAAAAAAAAAAGCTAAGCACCACTATAACATAGCTCATAAATCATACACTTGCTCCTGCACTTGCATTGCTTGAGAGAGTGAGTGTAGATATATGAATTCCCCAAACCATACACATTTTGGCTGATTTCAAACAGTAAAGACAGCCTAATACTGCTATCAGCTCTCTCATTCCCTCAAGTAGCACAGAACCTCATGTTGAATCCACTGGCCCCAAATCTGTTGGTGGTCTGAGAGGGTATCAGTACAGTGCCTTAGGCTGAAATCTGTTCCTCACTCCTTTCCCTTCTGAAAAGCTGAGGTCCTACCCATACCAATTACACTGAAAGATTGTAAAGGCTGAAAAATCATGCACCAAAAAGCCCATGCAACATTAATTTGGGCAGGCATTATGATACAGTCCAGCTCCCTCAGACTGCATTCAAGGGGCTTAGCTACTTGGTCAGACAGTGACTTACCAAGACTCTACACTTCATGCAGGATTTCAATTTTCTGCAATGATCTCTTTCCCCTACAGAATTCCAAATACCTCCCAGAACTGGTTCAGCTTGTGCACCGAATGAGGCAGGAGAACAGATTAAAGAGAAACATCATGTGATGAAATAATTAATACTATTACAGTGCATACTCACAAGCAGAGTGAACTGAGTATTTGAAGGCCTTGATTTTAGGATTTCCCTATTTTCTATGTCTGTCCTTGCCATCACAATAGATCTGCTGTAACCAACCCATATATATGTGTGCAACTTATTTATGTATTATGCATTTGCAAGATGTTTGCTCTATTCTGCACTGTGCTAGCTTACATGCCTAACCTCAGTGTGATTCAGGAAAACCAAAATTAGAAGCACAAGCTCCTTATATAGTAAAGGAAACATCTCCAGGAAGAACTGATTTAATAGACCTCAGATGATGACCTAAAGTGGATGTTGTGAAAAGCTCCTTAAAGCAGCAAGTTTTTCCTACCTATTCTAAATATATATCTTCTTCCTCAGTTAAGCCAAAGGTCTGCTTAATTCACACAGATTTAATCAACACAAAGAAATGAAAGAAACAGATGGCTAGAGACCAACGTTCAAGCAGGTCTGGTAGTGCAAAATACTGCACACTTCCAATATGTACATGAGGAAGCACTGTGTGAAAGGGAAATGAATAGGGATTTAGCCGGAAAGAAAAGGAAAACGTACAAGAAGCTTTTCATGGGCAGTTGAGCCTGGGTCCTCAGGACTGAGTGATACTGGTCACACGTGTGACCAAAGAAGCCACGCTGATAAGAATAGCTGCAGCCAGCCTGCACTAGCCAAGAGCCAGTTTCAGAACATATGGCAAAACAAATGAGTCAATGCAATCTGCTCATTCTGCTGCTTCCCCCAAATATTGCTGTATTAACATCCTCTGCTTTTTGTCTTATTACATAGTGTTACTATTTAGGAGCATGGAAAACACCTGTATGGATGACAGAGGTCTACAGAATTACTAGCATTATACACTTTTGTGGAAATTCTCATATTGTTTGCATAGATCAGCTTTAGTTGTTTACATGTATCTTGCTCCTTGCTTTTAGAGAGAGAGGAAGAGAAAGGAAAGCTGGCAGGACTGTCCTGCTTGCTCATTTTCCTTTCTCACAGCTGTACACATGGCTTAGGCAAAAAAGGATGCATTCTCTCAGAGCACGGATTTCATACCAAGGACCCCAGCTGGCAGCCAGCATGACTGTCTTTAGTTCTGTGAAGTCCATGACAAGAAGATTCACCATTTAAACCCCAAAACATCTACATTCAGACCTGTAATTTCTCAAGCTAAAAATCTCAGTAAGCAATTGAAAGTTTGGGCTTTTTGCATTAAAAACATTTTCCTTTTATAGACGTGGTTGTACAAAGAAATAACCAAACACACCAGCAAGCAGTGTCTGAGACATCAGTGTTGCCCCAACCTGTCTGTCTAGTATGAGTCTTACCATGTTTATTATTTTAAGAGCCACAGATTTCTTGAAGAATCAAACTGTATTGACTCTAAGAAAACTCTAGTACACTGTTTTTTAAATGAATGTCTACCTCTGAAAGTCAAAGGAAAGACGTTTGAAAACTTGAACCTTAAATACCGAGACAGCAGGAGATAAAAACACATTGCATGGTTTTTGTTTAAGTTTGCTCTCTAAAGCCCGGAATTTAAGAACAAACCTAAACATTTCTGGTGATCTTAACCAGGAGTATTCAATTTGATTGCTCTCAGTTTCACCAAGGTTCTTTTCCTGTTTCTGCCAGTAACCTGCTGTGTAACCTTGGATTATTCTCCCTTCTCTGTACTCTTCCTTCTTTTTTTCTCTCTGCCTTCCTTATCCAGTTACTGTTTGAGGCCCTTTAATCTTGATCTTTTGAAGCTCTCAACAGGTACCGTGATTTGTTGTAAACTGCTCCACTGAAATGTTTGGGACTACTCATGAGCATGCTTATGCATACAGTAGTATAATATATAAGGTACATTAGAAGATTCAGCCTATGGGGCATACAGTACCATGTCACAGTGTAGCTCCAAGTTTAAGTCTCCTTTGTTAGTGTGGAGTCGTACGTAGCCCTTCTTCTTCACATATTTGTATCTTACAACATCTTCATCAATAGCAGCTGTAACAATGCAAAAGCCAATAATTAGTTCTCTGGAAGTTTATTCATTGATCAGCAAACTAATTACTAAATTCTACTGTCTGACCTTTTTCCTCTGGGTCTTTGGGGATTGCACTCGACAATTCATCTATGATAACCTCACATTAATCTCTGTGCAAAACACTTTCCATTACAGAAGGCCACCAGCTCCTCGAGAGCCAACAATATCATCTGTATTTTTAAGTCTCAAAAAACATTCAATATTACATACTATAATTTTCAAGTAATGCCTACCAATCATGGACATTATTTTGAAACCAAACTGGTTCTTGTCAAACTTGGAAGCCAAGCAGGTAGTCATCAGTCAACCACAAATTGCTGACATATGAGAACCTACCCAGATCTGAAAACAAATAAAGCTAAATTACTGGAAAGTTTACTGGAAAGTCAAACCAAAGGATCAATCTAGAATGTTTCCACTTCCATTGTGTCAAAATGTCCAGTTAGTCAAATACTTTCAACACTCAAAGATTCATCTGCAAATCATTGCAATTCAACAAGTTAAGGAATTGAACCTGGTAGACATGTAGTTTTGGCAAACATGTTTAATCTTCGCCAAAGTGCATGACGCACTTTTGCATTTTAGTGCCAAAAGACAGATTTCTTTCTTCAACTGGGAATACTAACTGCTCAGCTGTTTAATCAATGTTCAAACTGAATACATAGTACAGTTTTATGCTGAGGTTAGAAAATGAAATAAAAACTTGATATTATTAAACTGCATTTTTGTGTAGAATATAACTTCAAAAAGCAGAAAATCAAAAGTTATCACCACAAAATTTGCCATCAGTCTCACCAATACCAGGTTATGTCAAAAAAGTGGTAAAGATTTTGTATGAAATTTGAGGAGAGATTATACTTCACTGCTAACTTACGTAAGTGGATACCCCATTTTTGTGGTCCCTGGTCATAGAATATACCTCATTACTTCCAGTTCAACATAAGTAATTGCCATTCAAAAGAAGCAGCTAATTCATAACTACTTCATTATTTTCAGAATGAGCTTACTTGAAAGTATGGATTTATCTGCTCAGGGAATACATTTCCAAGGCATCATTACTGGCCAATTATCAATGCATTCCTTCAGTCCCCATAAACATATGTGTGCTTGGGAGCACTCATTAAAACTGGAAAGTAAGTAAACAGCTTGTAGGTAGGTAATTCTGGTACCTGCTTCGTGGGTAGTTTCGGGTACCATTGCAGTGGAGGTGAAGGAAGCACTTACTGCTCCAGTGGAATAGTGAGCCTGTTCGCAAAGGAAAAAGCAAGAGAAAAAGGCATTAGCTACTACAATTTATCTATTTAAGATACTAGACAAGCACTAGATACTATATAAGCACTGAAAACACACAAATATAATTTATGTCATCCTTCTGAAGGCAGATTTTCTGCTCTAGTTCTTACAGGAAGAAACAAATATCCAGTGTAGGGATATTTCTCCATCTGTTACCCATAACATTTCCTCAATGAAACTCTAGTTAAGGCTGCCCAGGCACTGAGCTGAAGGGGCTTATTGCTTCCACAATGATTTAATACATTATTATGCAAAGATTGTATTATTAGAATTTATTTGTGTGCCTACAGGTAGAGATATGAAAGCAACGTTGCTGGCAAGACATCTGTAAAATTCTCCAACATTGCTGAGTAAGTGGAAGGAAAATCCAGTGAACCACAGAGACACTGCAGAGGAAAACAAACCAACCCCCCTCCCACACACACAGGCCCTTCTGCATGCAGAGGCACTGTCCTATGGCTTTATTTTGAGCTTTGTGATTCTTCTACAGAAAGAAAACGTGAACATTACACGTAGATTTTATAGTAAATTAGAAAGACCTAATAAACCCAGAGATACTTCTGGCGACTCTGGGGTAATGCCTGGTACAGAATACATGTGTAAGTCACAGGCCCATGCTCTGTCCATCAGGTTACACTGCATGCTGTGCAAGTTTATAGTTAACCCATCCATACGATTAGCTAATAATCTGACTCTCCAACATATGCAGAGTTCGTCATTGCTTCTTATCTCTTTTTTTTTTCCTCCCTGAATATTTTCTTTTCCTATAATGCTATGCACCCTGAAAATGGAACAAAAGTGATCCTACTCATACGTCACATATGTTCACTAACTAAACTATCAATGAGCCTCCTCATAAAAAGCCGTATGCTGCATTACTATTCATTTTCATGTAAGTATAATCAAAGCATGGAGACACATACATCCCAGAATTATTAAAGAAAAATACCCTGTCTTGCTCATTTCAAACAGCCTTTGATGTAGGAAATCTAGATGCAGATGAATGCTCCTTTTGACAGGCATGAACACACAGTAATATGCACCTGGAAGAACATTCTTTAAAATATTTCACTAAAAATCCTGCGCTACAGTGGAAAAAATGGTGAAATAGCTGTAGTTGATTTATGTATTTGCCCACACCAGAAATGATTCACTTGCACTGCCCCTAAGGTGTGTTCTCTCTGCCAATAACTGCAGGAAGCAATGATAAACAAATTCAGAGCAAGAGATTGCAACCTGGGAAAAAAGGTTCTGCCAACACATACATCATAACCACATCAGAAAGATTCCTCCTTCTTATTGTGCTCCATTTCTAAAACATTTAGGTTCGTTTATAATGATTTAACAAAGAGAAATTCACTGGCACATATAATAATATTTCTACAGAATACCAATATGATTTTTATACCCTCATCTATGGAGAACTTCCCTGTAACAGAAACATAAGAAGTGGTGTCTGTTTATACTGTGATATGGCATCCAAGCCGAAAAACATCTATTACTTCTTCAAGAAGTTTAACAGTGCTAAACTATAAATTAAGTCAACTTACTGCATTCAGCTTATCCACTTTCTTCTTTTCAGGAGCCTTCATAGTAGCTGCTAGAATATCATCACCTTTGAACTCCTTGTAGAGCTCCAGTAAAGTCTCTCGTGTCTCAGCATTTGTATTTTTCAAATAGTAAGATGGATCTAATTTTGCTTTTTCTTCATCTATATAAGACAAAAACAGTCAGAATTGAAAGATAAATTCTATATTGTTCTCATTCCTTTTACTACACACCTTGTCACACAAAAATCTTCCAGGTATTTTTATTTTTCTTTTCTAAATAGTCTAATAACTATGCTTATTTCTGCAAAACAGTAACAAGTAGCAATGCATAATGCTAAAGACAGGATAACCTGAAATATGACACAATAAATGCCAATATGATGATACATAAGAAAAATCAACTTCAAATCAATTACTGCAAAAAATTATTTGAAACCACTAGAATTGATCTAAGTTCACGCAAGTCTAACCAAATTACTTTTATAGAACAATAAGGACAAGATACAGTTGGGTGCCATATAAATTTCTGTTCTTTGTCTCTTTACTGAATGACCAAGTCTGACACGCAAAAATCCCTGATTCAGACCTTTAATACAACACCAGGGAGAGGAGGCTGGTGGAGTAGACTGTAGAATTTCATTAATTTCATTATATTTTTTAAACAAGTTTCACTTGTTCTCTGTCTTGGCATGCCTAGTATTTGCTATATATAATTAATTATTCCATCTCTGAGATATTACCCTCTGAAAATAAATGGTTAATACAGTGACTTGCTTGCAGAATTAGTAGCTTTAAACAGATGCATAGTAAGACTCAGAAAAACACACCACACTTGGAATCAGCAATTACACCTCATTAGAAACAGTTCTAAAGGAAACCCCAAGGACATAGGACAGATTTTTTTTTTCCTTCAACTACATAACATTAGCAGATATCATTAAGCATTTAGTTATCAAAGAATCACAGAACAATTGTGAAGCAAATTCCTCAGCTGTGATATCCACAAAGAAAAACAAAAACAAAAAAAGACATTTTATTTTTGATTGAAATAATTTTAGAAACATACATATCAATCTTTAACTTGGAAGATAGATATTGTTATTCAGACAGAAAGGTTGAACAACACATTCTTGATACAGTTAAATGTATGAAACAGCACCTAGCACACAACAGATGAGAACAACCTATGAGAAGATGTAGGTTTCCTTGTCTTGGTTCTGGTACAACACTATTAGACTTTTTGGCAAATTATTTTTCTCCTCATCTCATTTCTCTCTCATCTACTTTCTTTTAAAGGACATAGAAAACTTTCTATGTCTGTACAGAGACAGTTAATGATTTCTCAAAGAATCATGTCTTTGTTTCAAAATTTATCAACTCTTTTTGATATGAAACGGACAATTGAAAATGTTTCCAAGAAGCTTTCAAAGCTACCATCAGCCTCCAAGGAATACTCATCCATAAAAATGCAGTCTTTATAATTTGCATATTTGAGTTGGTGTTTTCTCACCTACCTTCAATTCATCCTTACCTGGATCAACTACTTTTATGTTGTTCTTAACATGAAAGAAGTTAGAGACATTGAATTTATCCAAGTTTGTTGGATCCTGAAAATAACAATAAAGAAAGACATTAGAGAGCTTCATAGGCTCCCATTTCATGCCACAGATTAGTTTGAAAGGTAGACACCACCATAATAAACCAACAGGGAGAGAGAATAAATACCATACTCTCCAAACCACAGAAAGATTGAAAAAAATATACAATATACAGCAATCAACCCCAACAGGCAACAGGAATGAGCCTGTACAGTAGGCTCTTCAGAGAGTCTGGAATTCAGTCCCAAACACATTTCACACATTTTGCCTACAGAAGTTGCTAACAATCCTAAGCTGAGTCTACCCTATACTAGTGAGAAGAAAGACTGAGCAGCTGAAATCCCCCAATTCTTTCCTTCAATCTGTGGTTTGGTATAACATCTAAGCAAATTCACATCAGCTATCTCCTTCTATTTATAACAGTGTGCCTGATTTACACATGCCCTGTGAACTTTCATAATTCACTTCAAAATACAAATAAACTTTAGAGCAAGTCTTTGCAGTCAGACCTGTGGGTTTTTTATAGTGAAATCCGTGCTTACACAATTACTTTAAAATATATACAAAATAATATGGCAACAAAAGTGGTATTACGAAATCTCTGTTCAATGACCACTCAAGGTAAAACGCTAAAATACACAGCCCATTAATTGTAAGTCTTCACACTATCTCTAGGCAAATTTCTACACAACTTTGACCCTTTGTTAGAGAGTGAGAAAAGGAACGCTTACTAGTGATCTAGGCTACATTATACTATTACTAAACAGTCCTTAATCCTTCCTCTTACAGTGACTTCAAGGACTTTTCCTCGAGCTCCTCTGAGGCACAGAAAGGTCAAAACACCAGCCCAGGAATTTATGTAAGTTCCATTTTATGGAAAACAATTCAAAACCTAGAATATCTTAATAATATGCTGCAGTTGTAAGTTCAGGATAAAAATATTGCAACATGTTATGCATAGGACTACAACACTGACACAAATAGCATTATCCCAAACAAACTTAACAAACCTTCTCAACCCACCCCTGTTGTTAAGAAACTCATTAAGAAACTATTCCATCTAAGAAACTATAAGAAACTCATTAAGAAACTATTCCATCTCTGCTAAAAGTAATGATTAATACAAGCAGAGCTGGTAGCTCCATCACTTATTAAATGATCTAATTATGCCTTTCAGTCATCCCTGAAATTGTATGCTTCCACCAGAGAGTATATTTTTAGTTTTAGTGCTGGTAGTAAACCAAAACACGTTTATAAAATCAAGCTGTACTAGTCCGCACACTAATGATGACCTCCTAGCTTTCTTTTGTTCCCTTTACCAATCACCACGTATGTAATCATTTTCCATTGTTAGCTGCCACAATATACCCGCTCTGATAGATCTTAATCTAGACATAGACAGCCAAAAAAATAGATATTTTGTCTTGCAGTAGAAACAGATCATCTTTAAATAAATCTACTAAGGAACAGGAAATTTGGACCTGTTCCTTCAACCATTTTTATATCCTCTGGCTCCTGCGTTCAGGCATATTTCTTATTTTGTGTCAATAAAAGTAAGATCATCCTCATATACATTTTGTATGTACATATGAATAGAGATAATTCCAGCCTTGCTCTCTGACAGTCAACGAGATGCACGGAGAAAGTCGGGACAAAGGGCTCAGCATGTTTCCAGAAGACACAGCCCGCCTCCTCCCAGGCATTCTGCACTAATCACAAACTGCAGCTTCCACTGACAGAAATCATCGCCTTGCACAAAATTGTGCCACCACTAAAGATGAAGAAAAGAAGATTGCTTCCCCTTTCCAGGAAAGGGAGAAAATAATCCATGTATTAATATTAATGCATACAAATGGATTTATAGCAATCCACATTTCTGCCATTCATGGCAAAGCTGAAGGGCAAGCCTGACTCCTGAAAGAGGCTGCTCAGGAGGTACAGACGAGAGGGGAGGGAGGGCAGGAGACAGCAGTGAAGATGAAGCAGATAACAACTGCACTATGTTCCTCTAAATAAAGCTTCTAGATTTACTGATTTATACTTTGTTCAAAAATAAATAAAAGTATACTGTAATTACCACCGCCTTAAGAAACCAAGTGTTTGTGCTCAGGGTAGTGTGACTCAGATTAGTTCAAACCATTTCGCAGCCACAATTCATTCAAATGTTTACTGCCTTAACTAGCCTAATTGCTGGCATTGAGCAACTCAGTAAAAATGTTTATATTCTCCCTCCCTGCAAGGTATTTCTCAGGGCTCTCCAGATCTCCACTGGCCTCCCCACAGGCAACTCGCCCATCATGGTGAGGGTGCTGAAGCCCACGGCGCAGCCTCCTCTCCTTGCACACCACTGCTGTCCCGCTGGGACAGCCGGGACAACCCCAGAGCACCATGACAGAACCAAGACCAAGGTCCTAAGCCCTGTTCTTCATCACATTCAGATGGACTGCCGTGATAAAAGGGTTGATTCACAGCATTTTCCTTTGTTCTCCTGATGCCGCAAACCAGGAGTCTCACCACACGCTGGGAAGGCAGACAGCCCGAATGCCTATTCCAGAAGCAGGGTCGCTCTATCAGTGGAAAACAAAACACGAAACAGTTCCTCAGGTTGAAATCTGCGTGTTATCTTACAGAGAGCAAGTGGCAGACTGACTCCTCCCTCTAAAATACAGCACTGGGATACACTAGAAGCTTAATTACGGCTAGATAAGTGTGCATACTGAGCATGACAGAACTGTACTAACTGTAACTTAAACACAAGATACCGTTTGCTCCTACTGTCCCCAAGAGCAGAGCACATCTGACCAGCCCAACCTGCCTGCAGGGCTCACAAACCATTTCCTTACTGATGGCAGAGGTTCCTACAACACAAGATAGGCATCTTTCAGGTAGCTTTATATAAATGTGCAAATTGTACACATTTTTTTCTTCACTCAAGGAAGAATACTGTCTAAACATTAACAATTAGCCTGCCAAATTCCTCTCGTTGCCTCGATGACAGTTACTGGGCACACGATCACAAAAGTCTAAGCAAGACTGGCATGCTGACCCCTCAGCAATGGCAGACTGACGTACCTGCCTCGTACCTGCCTCGTCAACACCTTGAGCTCTGCTGAACCACTGGCCTCTCCTGTTCCTCTCCTGTTCGGTGAGAGGCCAGCCTCACCGGGGGCAGAGCTCCCATGATTAAGGCCTGAAACCCAAAGGCCTAAAGAAATAAGTTCTGTGTAAATGCACAGAAACCAGAAGGTAAGATGAACTTTGAAGAGTAAGTTGGCCTACTTTTGTTTGGTTAAAAATACGTACTCAAATTAGCAGGGGAACAGTCCCAGGGTCTTTCTTATTGAGGCTACAAACAATAAGCTGAAGTTTAGCAAATTGCTAACACAGATATAGACATCAAAGGGTTGCTAACAATCACAACTATTTAGAATCTCATATTTTATGTTTTCCTGTAATCTGAGCTCTGAGAACAACCTCCAGTTTTATTCCACTTTTTTTTTTTTTTTCTCTCATTTTTTGGTTTCAATTTAGGGAAACAGCTCAAACCCCATCTATCTGAAGCACCATACATACAACTCCCCAAAAGAGCAGGTCAAAACCAGCACAGTTTTAGACCGTGTGATTTCTTAGAGGCCTGATTCCTCTCTTACCATTCAGCTAGTTACACCATTTACTGAATTACCTCCAGGAATGTTACCGTCAAATGACAAAATGTAGAAGTATAAAACCCATATTACCTTCTTGATAAAGCCAGATTCCAGGCACATTAAACTTAAGAAAAGCTTTCAATGTACTTTAATAAAATGACATGACTGCTTTCCTAACAATATCCAGGTGTCATTTAAATTTGAAAACTGTATTTGTGAATAAAGGCACTCAGCCCAAGCAGGCAACCTCCCCCTTGGCTGCAAGCAGCCTTGGACACAGTCTCCTCAAGGGCTCTGCATGGACTAGAGAATGAGATGGGAGAACACCTATAGCTTTGGATTTTCACTCCAGATCGGGGCCATATTCACCCTCTTACCCCGTTAGCTACGAACAAGCAGCTCATGCAGACCACAGCCCAATGTGCCACATCGCCACCGGCCACTCTGCACATGCCTTCGTGCAGGATTTGTTCTCAAAGAGCCCTCACACACAAGGGAGAGAAAGGCTTCTCTGACCTTCTGTCACATACAGCAAATGAGAAAGAGCTCAGGAGTGAAATATCAATTAACAGTGTGCAGCTCAGCTACCTCCAACTTAGTTCATTAGTTATGCTTCCTGCCACAAATGCCAATGGTGTTTAACAGCTTGTCAGGAACCCTGTCTTGTCCATGGCTGATTAGGTTGAACAGAAACAGTAAAATCGACATAAGGAAGCATGTAACAGTACTTGCCTTTTCTTGCCTTTTTTTTTTTCTTGCCTTTTTTTCTTGCCTTTTTTTTTTAAAAAAAAAAAAGGAACAAACTTTTAAGACAGTTTCAAAGTGAAATGATGAACAGCAACGTTATCCGAATAGGAAGCAGAAAAGGGAGTTAAGAACACTGCAAGCAAGCTTCTCACAATACCAGCCTTCCTATCATAGATACCCTGTCCCTACAGATCTTTAATTGCTTTACATCATATCTTACCCATTAAGTAGAACCAATAAGTCTTGAAATCCTTGAGCTGTCTGTCATCTGGAAGCACATTTATGACATTTGCAAGGAATGCTATGATGTTAGGATAAGCTGATCATCATTGAAGGTAAAAGTACAAGTGCATTTTGAGTTAGGAGAAACATGGACAAATTATATCAACAACACTCCATTTAGACAAGAAGTGAACCAGTACATTTGAGAGGAAAAAATATATGAAATACTGATAGTAAAGGGAAAGAACTTGCAAAAAAGTAATAGCTGCGCTGCAGAAGATGGAAAGCTTGACCGGAGCTTGTGACAAGATCACACACCTAAGAAAAGGAAAACTTGGGGGTAAAGAGCTTCAGTTTAAAAAAAAATAAAACCAATCATACTAAGACCAATGGAGTATACAAAGGGTTTCATGTGTAATAATATAATGTGTACGATTGTCTTTGTCAGCAAGATACTAAACCAGAATCCATGACATCTTTTGCCTGAATAACTACGTCCAAGCTTATGTCAGAGTGAATTCCAATTTTCATAATTTATCTTGCACACCAGGATATGGTATTATTCTTTACCTCCTGCCCTGAGCGGCTTGAAAACATTGCCATAGGTTGATGAAAAACTGTCATACTATGCCCCAGGACATTTGCATTTCAACAGGGAGCAAAGCAATTTCTGCCTTTGTAAGTGCAGGAAGCATTCTGGTCTCCTTTGCAAACAGAAATCTATCATAGACATAAGATAGCATTACTGATGATTATAGATGTGATTTTTAAGTTCCAGATCCAAAATAATTTGTCTTTTTTAACATATAAACTTAAAAGCAAAAGGATACAAATAACTACCAATAAAAATGAAAGAGTCCAGCTGAGACGGTGCTCACCAAAGAAGATAAGAGATGGGTTATGATTGGTGTTTGAACAATGTTTATCACTCAGAATGGAACAAAAAGAATTTTATGCAATTATCTCTTCTGGAAAAAGCTTTTTTTAAAAAAAAAAAAAAAATTACATACATTAGGAGACAGAGGTCAAGTTTAAGGTCAATTGCTATTCTGGTAACGGAACATCCCTAGCAGCTGTAGGATTGTCCCTTCTGTATCAATAAGGAAAAATGTGATCGCACAAATAATCTGTAAACATACATTATTCACATTTTCCATTTATCATGTTGTATTTCACTACCAAACACAGGTACTCCATCTGCTTCCTGGGACATTCAGAGTAAGACTCTGGAAATGCTATTTTCTATTGCTAAACACATCTATTACAGACAGTCCTATTCAGCTGTTATTTGCAAAGCAAGGAATGTTTTTATAGCAGCTTCCTTTACATCTACCTTTCTGACAAACAGCAGGGTCAGCGTTACCAACTCACTCTCAGTTCCAGCTCTCTCAAATAGCACAATATTCAATTGACATGGGGGAATGGGAAAACAGCAAAGTGGTACATTTCAACACAGAATTGAAAGGTGTTTTTTTTTTTTTTCCATAAAAGCGGGATTTGTTATAGAGCTCTAGAGCCACAAATTGAAACACAACAGATTGCAGTCACGAACTCTGGCTAAGAAACAAAGCCACAGGTGGCAGAGCTTGGCAGTGTGAAGCCACCACTCTGCCTACAGTGCTGTCAACAAGAGAACTTAGAAAAGGGACACTGGTCTGTCTTTTAACAATTTAAGTGAAGAAAATACTATGAGAAAATAACAACAGGTTCCTACAGCAAATATACACAACAATTTTAATGCCCAGGCTAGTCATCCCTCTTTGGGTTGCATTCTGCACTCAACTAGGCAAGGTGGGGTAGGGCAGCATTTGAGTAAAACAAGTTAAAATCTCGGTATAGCTGCAAGTTTGTAGTGGGTGCTGTGCAGTGCACTAAATGGCAAAATGGCCCAAATCGCTTCCAGTCCAATCCCAAAGATGGCAATGGCTTTACTTTTTCTAATCTGAGTATACCACAAGATTGTACAATACAGAGGTCTCGTTAACACCAACCTATAATGAGCATTTTACTAGAGATCAGCAAATCTATTCATGCACTACGAGCATCATCCTAAATGAATGTGTGAGAGGTACAGGAACGTGTGGCAGTGACCTCTGTTAGCTGTTAATGGACATATTACTCCAAGCAAAAAAGAAACCCAACATGTCAAGAAGCGAACAAAGATGAAAAATATGGATAAAAATGCATACGGGTACCATCAAAATTTTTGCTAGTTACTGCATTTTGAGACTTAGGGGACTATAGCTTATGTTTGCTTTTATGAAAAATAAAGCTAGGCATGTAACAGCAACACACTCTTTATATATACATTCAATTCCAACCCTACAAAACATACCAAAATTTTTTTAAATGACTGCACGTTTCAATTATTTGTTCAAAATCATTTGGTTTTCCATACTGATGCGCAGAAATATTTTTGTTCACTCATGTTGTCATTTTTCACTGTTCCAAATCCATTAGCAACGAGGCAGTCACATTCAAACAACATTTTATTGGGAGCTTACAGTATGAAAAGCTATGTTTTTTGCATTCATTGGATTAAAAACATTTTACTTTGTAGCATTAGCTTGAACAGTCATAAATCCCAAAGGGAAGAGGGGGAAAAATATTTATAAACACGCTGTTCAACACCAGGGAGTAGGGAAGAAGGGATACATTTCATTTACATTTAGACATAAACGAAAAATATTTTTCTGTTCAAATTAGAATGTATTAGTCTTGGTTAGTGGCAATTATCTGCTCATGAGGGATGCATACTGACTCATGACTCCAGTAATAATAACACTTAATTTTTTTCCCTATCTTGAAATCTTGCAAAGTTAAAAATGCTTGCTTTTAAACAAGCATTAGATCTTCTTATACTAAATTTCATCTGTAAATAAGTATTTTTAGAACTCTAAGATACTTCTGTACATTTTTACATTTACAGTGCTGTTTTTAATTTAGGTTATGATATTGTTAAAATTCAGTTAAAGACCAACAGAGGAATCTATTCAAAAAAACAACAACAACATTCTAAGCAAGCACATAAAATCCTGTGGTTTGTTGCTTAATTACATTTAGGGAAACAGTCTGTAAAAAGTGCTTTTCTGATGCTTTGACTATTTTAGGTATCTTCAGAAGATTTATATGGACAATCAACTTCAGTCCTAATGTAAAGTCTTCTGCAAATAAATTTCCTAAAAGTCTGTATACTTTACATTATAAAAAAACACGTTTCCTTTGTAGTGTCAACTGTCTAGAGCCAAAGATGATTTGGGACGTATCTCTCCTTTTCTTCCATTCAGTCTTTTCCTAATGTACTTCTGTTAAGTCTCACTGTAAATCAGTGGCGTCTCAACAATTTTTCAGGTAAGATTAAAAGAAAAAAAACCTACCCCACAACCTTATGCATGTTTATATAACTAAAATTTATTATATATTTTTGTATTCAGAGACAATGAAACAGTGCGCAACTGCAAAAACATTTGTTAAAATTCGTAGTTTTACATTGTATCGTAGACTTTTTGTGCACACTTCATTTTTTTCTTCAATTTATAAAGTTGTCTACTTATCTACAAGGCACACAGAAATCACTATAGAGATTTGTCAAGCTTTAAGTTATATGGCATCTTTGTGGCTCATCTGGATAACAAAGAAAACAAAGTAATTCTTTTCCAAGACACAAATACAGAACAGCATTTCTCTGTTCATTTATTCTATACTCATGCTGTAACACTGGACATAATAGCATTTCATTATCTGAAAAAAATTGTAGTATAAGACATGTAATGGAGAGAAAAGTTTACCTGCAGTGTCACAATGTCTTGCCGAGTGAAGGGCTCATCAGTCAAGAGGTCTTTGTAGCTCTTTGGTTTTATGTTCAGCTGCTCAACTGCCTAATGGCCACGTGAAAGATACAGGTATTAAAAACTGAATTATAATGGGTAAATATTACAAGTAAATACATGATACCACTCAAACCTTAAAGGACTACTGATAAAGAAAACAATTTCATATTCATTCTCAACTGGCAGCTGCAATATTTTCATTGTATACTTTAACAGATGAAAAGCTATTTAATTCCTACAAAATTTAACAGCTTTGTGTTTTTTTTTTTTTTAATTATTTAAAAACAGTAATAAAAAAAGAACCTTGCAATCTCATTTTCCTAGGTATATACATGATTTTAACCAAATTCATCATAAAAGTACTGTCATAAACTTGCAGTTTTCTAGGTTAAGTATTTTACAGATGGTATAAGACAGGCAGCTTGAACAAGGGGTCAACATCTCCCCCATTGTTACCACAAGTCAGACAACAATTTGTGAAGCTGGTCCATCTCTTAGTACTTAATTTCCTTGGCTGTAAAACAAGAATGAAAACTACCTAGCTTTCTAAAGCTTTCTGTGATCATCAATGAAATACATCAAATATGAAATACATCAAATATAAAAAACTATGAAATGCAACAAACAACTTACCTCATAGGCAAACACGTTCCCAGTTGTCTTGATGGCCACAATATGGGAGTTGTTGGTGAATACAGTAAATAGCACTGGACAGTGGTATTTACCTGATGGAGAGGAAAAAAGCTTGTATTTAGCATGAAGCCCTTGCAATTAGTTTGAAATTGTTAATTTCTGTTATTTCTGTGAAGCATATTTACATTCCCTTTTGATATGAAGTGTAAATTCTGTGTGTTTTTAATAGTGTCTTAACTATGCTTTGATTTTTCAGTGCCAAATAGAAAAAGTAACACTTAAAATAATTATAAACCAAGCAATGAAGATGAACTTTTGAGATCTACTGCCCTTAATATCCCAACACAACTTTGTCCAACATGCTTAGTATCTATGAAGCATCACAATATAATTGTTATTGTTGCAATTAAAGCTCTATTGAGAGCATGAGACCTGTACCTTAAGGTGCCCAGTGCTCTACTTTCAGTGTTCACAGGAATACACATTTAGCTTATATCCAACAAAAGTTCACAGCAGCTGCTGTACTTTTAAGGGAGGAGAGCATTTTGTATTCAAATGTGGCAAGCAGAATGCCATTAAATCTAAACACGTTATTCAGTAAGGAACGCAGCTTCTGCTCTAATCAAGCTGTGAATTTCCCCAGGAGGGTCAGCATAAATATTAAGCATGTCAACAACAAGCACGCATTAATGGAAGCCAATGCATGAGGAAAGAGAAAAATGTCTGGATGAGCTCAGCAGAAGCAATTAGAAGAAGGTTATTAATACTTGATCAGTTTGCTAGACTTGGGGGTTTGGGTGAGATTTTGAAATAGGTTGGGACTGTTTGGTTCTTTTTTTCCTAATTACCATCTGAAAATCAAAAACAGCAGGGAAACCAGAATAGAGATTGTTCACAGCACCTGCAAAGACAGGAAGGGCAAGGACCTACAGAGTATTTACCAAGCAACTCACTGGCCAGAGGAGGCACTCTGACCTTCAACGTGGAGGTGCAAGTAAAGGATGAGTATTTTTTCTGTTGATATCCCTACAGTTGGAAAGGAAAGACATTTTCACAAGGACCTGAAATTCAGGAGAAAGTTTAGAAAGGAATTTCTAGAAGTGGCATCAGGGCATGGCCTAGCTAATGGATGCAGAAACGCGCTATCAAAATGTGGAGGCTCAATCCAGCTGCACAAAAAAGAGCAAATCAGCACGTTCTCACTTCTAGCAAAAGCAGAATGGCTGAGGTTACACTTGTTGATCTGAATAAATGGTATTCCATTAAGGAGGGATCTTTAATTGGAAGAAACTGCAAGATCTGAAGATTATTTTTTTTGTACGAGTATGAACAGAAAGGTTCTATGTATATAGCAACAGTTCTACATGTAAAGATTTAAAGAAAAGCTGGCTGATAGACAGAAATGCAATATTTTAGCCTCTCTTTTACTGCATTTTCCCTCAATTAGTTAGTGACACAGCACGTGCCTTTGTATGGAAAAGAATTCTAAGACTGCATAGCTGCTGTCACCCCGCCCAGCATTATGAACTGGACTTCTTCACAGAAAGCACAATTATCACAGTATCTTTCAAAAGCCTTGGCCACAGTGACTACTGATTATTTTTAACATCCTGCTCTTGAGATAGATGGAACACAAAAAGCAGAAGAAATCCATCAACTAGAGCACAGACCTTGTAGTCCATAGAGTTTGGAAAGATAAGGAGACAGACACTCCAGAATTTTATTCCCACCTAATCTTTGCCACTCTCATTTCAAAGAGATCATTACCTGCCTTGCAAAAGATAAATTCACCTCTACTCTTCTATTTTATTACTAGCATCCTCTCTTTCATGGCAGATTTTATATTGTTAACCCTGCAGAAATACAACTCGAGGCTGCTTTCTTGTGTGCCACTATTCATAAATTCCCATGTGTTCATTTAAGACTAATTCATTTTATAAAAAAAAAAGTTGCTCAAATCCAAGTGAACAGCAAATAAGGTCATATTATAGAAAATTGTCTTTCTGAATTTTTCCTTAGAGCAAATACTACTTTATTCCAGTAGTAGCTATACTAAAAAAAAAAAAAAAAAAAAAAAAGCTAAATAATTTACAGCTCCCCAGTACAGAGAAAAACAGAAATTGGGCTAAAAATATTGATCAAAGCAAGCAGTTAATCTACTCAAGAAAATAAAAGCCATGATAAAGAACACAAATTACGTAACTTCACCATGGGTAAGACAAACCAGGATTTATTAAAGCGTTCATTAAGAGAAAAAAACAAAAACAAAAAACAAAAAACAACACAAAATTAGTGTACTTACCTTCACTGTTTTTAGCAAAATTCAACTTTATAAGTGATTTGGCATCTAGTTTCTGAAGAAAATGAAGCATTAAAAAAATTAATGACAACAGAACCTAACCATGGAAATAACAAGGAACTGTAACATCAGTGCTAGTATTTTAATAGTATATAATTTATTAATAACATATTGCAAGTTGTCTGAATCATCAGAACCCTGAGAATTTAAGTTAGAGACAGCCCACAAGAACAAGGCTCATGGAGCCTGAGAACTGGGATACGATTTATTTACAGTGTTGTAGTCTGACACAGCACAGGGCTAAACAAACCGAATAAGCTCGGGAGGTCCCACGACTGTCCTAGCAAGAATTCAAAGGGGAGTCTGCAGGGAGGCAAAGCCTGTCGCTACTCATCAGATGAGGCAATTTGGGAAGGACCTCTGATAAGGGTCACGAAGTCAGCAAGTTATTTGGGCAATCAAGCTTACTACCTTTTCTGAGATAACTGTAATTTTGCTTTTACATCAGGAAACTCATTCACATGCCCGAAATGATACTGCGCCTTCAGTGACACGCCGAGGCAGGCCAACACATGCTGGTCATTCAATAGGGTCAGGAGGCAATGCAGGCACAGGAGTGGTGTGACGGGGCACATCCTGACCCTGCCGTGCCCTCAGCAGCCTGCCAGAGGCACCCGGCCTGGAGACAGCCCTGAGCTTCAAAGCTGAGTTGGGATCTCAGATAGAAAAAACCCCGCTGATGGTATCAGCTGGCAGAGAACGATTCACTGCCAAAATGATTGTTAAAAGCACACACTGCACAGGCCCTTTAGAAGAAACAATCAGTTCTTTTCTCAAAACATGCACCTGAGCAGCTCGGGGAGGTTTTCATAACCCAGACAGCTTTTTATAAAAAAATATGAGCGGAGATCTGCCAGCCGTGGGGCTGACGCTGCTAGCTCCACCGCTACAGCAAACAGCGATAACAAAATCACGGGAAACCAAGGCAGTGGTGTTTTTTTCCTGCCTAATCAAAATTCATATTCTTGGTTCAGAGAGTACATGTTATGACAGCTGGACTCATTTGTTTACAGGAAGGCACTTCTCAAATTGTTTTTAGCCAACTGGCAGGCTAATTTGCTGCCAGAAAGGTAACCATCTCTCTAATTTATTAGCAAGAAGTGTAATGAGGGCTAGTAGGAATAAGTTGGAGAAGGGAAGAGAGAGGCCAGGTTAGGGGATATTTAGTTAGGTACTGCTGCTTTCCTTAAGCAGATTCCCCAAAAAACCATCACCACCAAAGAAGCATCACCTGCACACTGCTGGGTTACAAAGAAAGACAGCAAAGGCAACAGCCGGTCTGAAATGACTAAGGGAATGCAGAACTTTATTCATTTACTTATTTATCTTCTTACTAGAACAAAATTGTCAAAGAAGTAGTAGGGGAATAGTAGAGCTGCCAAAATGAACATATGATCCTGGACAGATCTGTTCAACCTAAACAACTTATTAACACAAGGCAGCATCCATCTGTGCACATGTTGTGCAACAGCCCAGAAATTATGTTCCAGAGAAAACTTCTTCAGAAATACCTCCGCAAACACCAATCATTTAAAGGAAGGCTTTTGAATGATCTTCCTGGCTCACTTGAGCTATCCCAAAAACATGAGCAGATCATCTTTAAACAAAAATGGAAACAGTTTCCTAAGAAACAGTTTAGCATGGTTGAAGACTCAGATTTAAACATTGACAGAAATTTAGCAGAAAAGACAGACTAAACTCCTGTACAGACTTTAAAGGCTGCAAATGCTGCACTACACTGTTTCATCTGTCAAAGTTAGAGGTGCTGCCAAGTCCTTGGACTCTTACACTGTACCCAGGGAAATCGTACAGTATTTCAGGTCACCTCTCTCCATACCAGAGAACAAGGTTAGTTTTCAGCATCACTTACTCATGGTGTATCAACTCCTTGTGTTGGCATTTGCTCCTCACCAAGACAAGCTCTCACAGTCTTACATGTCAACAGTGAATTAAAAAATAGCAATTTTCATATAAGAGTTGAAACACATGCACTGCCTGGACTCTTTTTTCCAGGATGAGAGCCTGATATGATGAAGTGCTGCATGGACATCAAAGGCTGATGGCCTCGGACCAGCCTCCTACCAAACCCATACTAGAGAAGTGGCCTTGGCATGTCAACTCTTGAGCAGCGCTGTGCTTCAGCTCAGCTGGCAACAGCTTCCCCCTGAGCTCTCCCCTGTATCACGAGGGAACTTCCTCCTACTGATAAAGGACGTTGTTTGTGCAATCTATTTATGGAGAGGCATGGAAACGGGCTGAGCCTTGTCTATGAGAAAATGTGTGAAAAATCTAATCAGGGCAACAGCTCAGAAATATTTTGAGAAGTTGATGAACGCATCTAATGCAAGGAAAGACAGGAGGGAGGTCTGTCAAAGGAGATCTTTGGAGCACCAGAACAGCAAAACCAGACTGATTTGCTACAAGGGATTGCCATGGCCTACAAAGGCAGCTCGGTGCCCGAGACCAGGCTGCAGCATTGGGCAACAACGAAGCACGCTCGGAGGGGGAGCCCAGCCCGCAGGGCAGGACTTCAAGCAGGTCCAGTTTCGAAAGCTGTACATATCACAGAGGAAACTGTGAAAGAACATGAGACACAAATCCCTATTTTATCCCCCTTGCCCACCCCGAGTTCTTCATTTCATTTGAAAATAGGGTTATCTCGCATGTGGGTGAATCTGCTTTTATTTATTCTCCATCAAAAAAAAGCCAGAGCTTCCTAAGCACCGCCAGGGTTTGTTGCCATGGAAATGACCATTACGCCACAAACAGGCACCAGCCCTCACGAGAAGAGACAGCAGGAGTGAATGAGCCCTTAAATGAATTAAAGTACTTGCTTTCCTGAATTCCGTATTAGTAATAAAACGTGAGGGAGCTCAAATATTGAATACACTGCACGAGTTCAGAACTGTTTCTGACCTGAGTTCCCCCCCACTCATCCAGTTTCAGTCAATTTCCAGTGAAGAAAGGAAGGAAAAAAGCAATGGTTATTAAAAACTCTTGATCTAATTAAAATTCTAAATTCATAATAAAAATGAAAGGCCACAAGCATGCACCACTTCCCCTAAGCAGAAACAAGAGCTGTATATTCACTTCTAAAAATATTTTATGCAGGAATGCTGGAAAGCAGACGCATTTAACGGCATGTAATGCCAGCTGCTCCACAGCAAGAAAGAGCTACAAAACAAACCCCAAACCCATGCGAGCTTTTTCCTCGGCTGACTCCTCTCTCGCAGGCACACTTCCACAAAGGCAGCCAAGGCTACTTTTGGCCATGACCTACTTTCTGGCAGCAGCGAGAAGCCCCACCGCCCCGCTCGCTCTCATCTGTCAGCTGACACCGCTCGGTCCTGCGGGATACCAAAGGGCAGCCTCCTTTCCTGATACCCAGCGCAGAGGTTATTAAGAAGCGTAGGTTAGTGGGGCACTGTGGCAGTTAGTGGATGAAGCACGCCGATTGTTTCGAATTAAATCATCCTTTGTCATCGCTGTGTCTCTCATGAAGATATGACCTACAATCCCCGTGCATCAATTAGTTACACTCGCTGAGTCCCTTCGGTCTGTGGCAGCATGTTCTTTTTGTTAATGAGGCTTTGACCCCGTTGGATACACACCAGCCTGAAAAACAATCAAAATGGGCTCATTTGATTCTCTAACCGCACATGGTTAGAGTTGGTGACGTGCAGCAAGAGTTGTATTTAGTAAATACAGACCTCACCACTCTGACAACTTTTACAGAGTTCCTAATTACTTAGGAACCAGACACCCTTCCTAACGCCCTCTGGCAGGAACACACAATAATCCAATGAAGCTATCCCAGGGAAAAATTCATGTGTCACACCTGAAGTTGTTGACAACATGAGGACAAAATAATCCGGTGCTAGCATGGCTACTTGGGATGTTCTCATCCCACCAAAACAAGCAATGCGGATTTAACTCAAATAGAAAAAAAAAAAAAAGCCAAACCAAATACTAATAGTGAAACACAATGCTGCCTACCTACCAAGTACCAAATCTAACACAAGCAGGTGAATTTTGTATTAAATTCTTTGGTTCCTTTAGAGGTGACACTTGTTATTCTCTGCATGCAACCTCCCATTTCAAGAAGCCCTCATATAATTTTTCCAACTATAAAACCTTCAAGAAATATGGTAATATTAATTGAATGTTTGAATATTATTTGAATAACTCCATGTATACTTTTACTTATTTCAGATCTTGTAAATAGATTTAATGACGACAAAAGTCATTAGAAATCCTCAGCAAGTCTACACATTATGAGGTGGGAAAGAGCAGTACTGGTTTAATTAGCTAAACTACAATCATGTAGTTCAATGTTTCATGGAAAATTTGGGGTCTGTGGCCAAAAAGACAGAATAGCCTTCTGGTTCAAGCTACGGTTTCTATGTTCAGTTCAGCAGCGTAAATGCTAGATATTTGTCATATGAACAACACCTACCAAGTGCTAAAAAGATACCCTCAATTCACGTTCTTGCATGAAACTGCTGTTTTTACCGTGGCTTTCACCCTACTACTGAACCGGTATGGAAGTGGACGCAAAAGATCCTTCGTTACCCACTTCCAGACCACTGAATTTCCATATTTAAATTTTAATTAAACTGACACCATACGGTCACCAAACCCTTGTCCATAGAACCATACAGATAGGCTTAATAACACTCATGGCTCGCAGATACAAGCAATAATGTTGCTGTATCAAAGAGCGCATTAGCAGAAATTACCATGAGATAAAGATGTGCTCTAAGATTAAATCTGCAGTCTTAATGTGCTCAGAAGTCTATCAGCCCAGAGATAAGCAGCCAAATACAACGTGGTTTATGGAAAATAAAACTATGTAGAATGATCAAAAGTCTAGTCTCCAATTTAGTGAAAAATAGGCAAGCAGTGATCTGTGGGAACCTCATGCTGCATCTCATTTAAGGCTAGAGTGTTTCACAGTTGCTAGTTTTTCGAGTGTCACAATCACAAAAACCCATCCAATGTGCACACTTCCACCAAAACAAGGAAAAGGATAAAAAGAGACCATCTGTTCAGTCCGTAAAACCTAGATGTAAATACATTTTTGCTGTAAGGGAAATAATACATTAGAAATAATGCTAGACACATTTACCTGTCTGTGACCAGAGCTGGCTTACTGGATAAAACACTGCCTACCGCCACCACAATCCCCATTAGCAAGGTGTGAAGGAAGCACAGCAGCTTGGCTGGTGAGTCATGACACTGGAGGGTTTAAAACTGCTCCTTTTGATAAAGCACTTGAATAGTAAGTCTGGGCCAATCTTATCTTCTTTGCCCTCACTGTTTCCCAAAGACGCAGGCAATTGAAAAATAAATGCACCTTTCTGGACAGATAAAGGCCAACTGGTAGTGGTGCAGCATGCACTCCTGTAAAACACTCTTTCTCTTCAAAAGTTGTATGTCAGATACCCACATGTTCAGCAGCAAGGAAGGAGAGTGGGAAAGTTTCAGAAAACCCAAAAAAGAAAAAGGAGTCATCTTGCTGGTTATCTGCCTGAGCAGGACCTTCATCCCCTTGACCCTCCTGTGTTTTATGACCATTTCCAGTTATGACACATGACTTTCTGATTGTTCCTCTGGCAGGAATCATGTCCTAATATGTTTCTATCCAGGGGCCATGAAAATTTATAGTCACTAGTCAAATATTAACTCATTTAGACTGTTGACTAAAAGCTAATAATTTCTGAAGCAAATGAGGTAAGAAGACATGGTTCAGTTGCTGCACATGGAAGAGATCATCTCATTCGGAGTGCATTCGAGGCATTTCAGCAGTTTGCTACCCCCTCAGACAAAAATGCACCTGGAGAGAGCTGTTCAATGAATCAGGAGAGGAGGCTGTAACCATCCATTTCTGAAAAAACAGCTATAGGCCACAGAAATACAGGCAACAGCATTCAACTGGAAATAAAAACAAGAAAAGGGTAAACCACTGCTAATCCTGTCTAACTCTTATGTGTAAATAAGTATCTGCTTCTGAAATGACCCAAGCTATAAAGAGAAAATTGCAGCAAATGATGGTATTCTGACAGCACCCTTCCTGTCTTAACACATACTGAGAAAATGTTTTCTGTCTTAAACTATCATCTGAAATATATCAAAGTATTTCAGGAAAAGATTAGAAAATATTCCCAACACTGTACCAGGCATTTACCCAGCATTTACTGTGTATGAGTAACATTACCTGGGTTCAAAGAAGAGAAATTAAACAGATGTAGAGGGCAACTGTGACCATGTAGGGTACAGAGAACTCAAAGGCTGTACTGGTTTCAGCTAGGATGGAGTTAATTTTCCTCCTAGTAGCTGGTATGGTGCTGTGTTTTGGATTTAGGATGAGCATAATGCTGATAACAGGCTGATGTTTCAGTTGTTGCAGAGCCAAGCTTACACAGAGCCAAGCTCTGTTCAGCTTCTCCTGCTGCCCTGCCAGCGAGGAAGCTGCGGGTGCACAAGGAGCTGGGAGGGGACAGCTGATCCCAAGTGGCCAAAGGGACGTCCCAAACCACGTGGCATCATGCAGAACAATAAAACCAGGGGGCTGACCAGGGGGCTGCTGCTGCTGCTGCTGATCAGGGACCGCTGGGCATCAGTCGGCAGGTGATGAGCTGATGCACTGTGCATCACTGGCTTTGTATATTCTGCTATTGTTATTATTTCCCCTTCCTTTTCTGTCCTACTGAACTGTCTTTATCACAGCCCACAAGTTTTACCTTTCTCCCCCCCGACTGTCTTCCCCAACCCACTGGAGCAGATAGGAGAGGAGCGAGCAAGCGGCTGTGTAGTGCTGAGCCGCCTGCCGGGTTAAACCACAACAAGGCAAGAAGAACATCTGACAGGAAAATACAAGTCTCAGCAAGAAAATGTCAAGAAAGCATTAAATTCCACTGTACCAGATACACAGCTGTAAACACTAACAGAGAGAAGCATAATTCTGGCATCAATACAAACGAGAACAGGCTGGTCAAACCCCAAATTTACAGAAGATATCTATCAGATGAAAAACCATCAGAAGAACCTCTCAGCAGTCATAGCAGGAAAAAGCAAACACTAGTTCAAGACAGAGCATGCAGTTTGCAAAGCAGATTGCAAGAGAGCTGAAGACCTAAGAGAGTCTTCCAATTTTACGTTCCTGATCATTTCACCCTTCTTTCTGCAACACATAAAAGCCAACTAAGCTGGATTTGTCTGAATCATTTTTCAACAACAAAGCTCCCCTTGGTTTTATTTCTGTAAGCTTTGTTCTCTGCTCTGTAATAAGCTATTACTCACTCAGAACAAAACTGGATTCCCACCACACGCTGAAACTTTTCTTACAAATAAACAAGAAAAAAAACCTCCTTCCTGCATTTGAAATGTACAGGAAAAAATATTTTAAGTTTACGTAAAGAAAAAAAAAAGGGGGAGCAATTGACATTTACACCTATGCATTATCTGAAGACCTGAGCTGCATCAGACAAATTAAGGAATGTACTTTGCATTTCAAAGCTGAAGATGTGCTGAGATCTTCTGACATGTATGTGAAGAGTGTTCTTAGAGAATTAAAACTGTCATTTATAAATGAGTTATGCTACAGCCAAATGAGACCTGAAGTTACTGATCCACCTGAATGATCACTCGTTTTTGAACTCCCAAAGAGAATATCTAAGAGACTACTAGGTCCTCAGGTGCTTGATCACGTCTGAAGAAATATATATATAAGGGGATATGTCATTCTCCTGAATTTTTCTAAGTAATGAAAAATACCTTGATTGGTCAAATTATTTTACTCTTCATTAGACAGCCCCAGCACTCTAGATATGGAAAACTGATGTAGAGATAGCCCGCCTACGGAGGGTTACACAGCATTGTCCTCTCAATATTTTCTATCTAGAAAGGAATGAGAATGCTCAGAAAGAACATATTCTCTTTGGAAACAGTGAGAGAGAAGACAACTCTTCAAGAGAAGAAAATGAAGAGCCACAAGGGAAATATGACTCCTGCTGCAAAATGCCATCTTCAAAATACTGTCCGAATCCTAAGATAGCATCGCCATCATGTTGCAGCAAGGTCCAGACAAGCCCCCTGAAAGTGCATCACGTTGAACATCACCTACACTATTACATTTTCCTGACAGTGTATTTCAACAGCAGTTACTGCTATGCTGGCATGAAAGAGGTCACCTTCAAACCACAGACCCTTGTGTGGTGACATCCATTATCTGCTACTCATTATCTAGAAACACACCTGGAATAACACAATTAAAACAGCAATCTACAGTAAATTACCACACATGCCGTATGACTGGAGTTAAAAGCCATTATCACTGTTGATTTGGCCAATACGGGTCATGTGAAACTTGAACTTGTCTCTCCCCTGCTCAGGCCAGAAACCTGTTCCACTCAACTCCTCCAGCAGTCCCACAATGTTGTTTGTGATCTTGATCTTAACACCTCTGACTCAGCAGCCTGTGAAGCTCATGCAACCCACTTACAAGAATCCACTCCTGAAACTCATGGGCTCTGTACTGATTAGCTGATAGAGGTGCAGAGCAATTTGTAGCAAATTAGAAAACCTCAGCTGGAATTTAACCTGTGCTTTAACACCTGTTCCTACAACGCTGGATGACTTACTTCGTACGCTTCTGACATGGTGCAGTTTCTTTATTTATCGTATTGTAAGACAAGGAAAAACACCCAAGCCCTCTTTCTCGTGTTCATTTCTCTGGTAGAAAAACAATTACTAGTGCAGTCTAATTTCTGTATCTGTTTTCAAAATATGTAAATGGTAAAAACACTTTAAGTTTACGGAAGTTTCACCTTTGCTCTACTTTCTGCATCCTTTTCAGGCAGGATTTCCCTTATTTAGGCAGCCAAAGACTTTTTTAGTGCATAAAAAAAAATGTTGTATGGTTGTTTGTTCATTTTTAAACTAGGATTAATACCTTTAGTGGTAACAAATGAATCCTCTCCTTTAACCTGGTCAGCAAGCATCTCTTACCTCAAGACCAGCAACCAATTTCCATGAGATTGACTGAAATTCTGTTAATTACACTGAAAAGAAAACATCCTTTCACAATAAAATTAAGTGTAGCCACCAACATTTGAGAGAAGTAGCAGCTACTAAACATATTAAGGAATGTATTTGAGAATGACTTTCCCAAAAATTTAAAATAACAGACTTGGTTACAATTTTTCTCTTTTGAGGGTGAAGAGTTATTGTTTTTGAAAGTTCCTGTAAATATTCAGGCAAGCATCATGTAACTGACCTTACTTCAAACAAATGCTTTTAAAAAAATATATTAAAAAAATGACACTGTCTATGTTCATACATGAGCAGTGCTCGATGCGATGTTCCCTACAACCTCTGTCATTGCTGCAGGGCATTGCAAGGCACAAGCCATGCGTCCCTGGGTGCTTTCAAAGAGTGGATCAGGAAGGCTTAGTTCAGGCACCTCTCCTGCCTCAATTATTTAATCTAATTAGTCATAATCTCACCCCAAATCATTTTTGTATGGTAAATACGGGATTATGAGTACGGAAGAACAATAGCAAATATTTATTTTGTGCACAGAGCAAGACTTTGAGTTGAGTTCTCTCTTTTCTTAATTTAAATTTTTTTCTCATTTTACCTAGTAAGAAGCTAAAATCTCCTGACACTTAAGAAAAAGCTCTCTCTGGCCTCCAGATCCAGATCCTAACCTTGCATGAGACAGGGCACAACACAAATTGTTCTCTGCCTCACTGGGACCAGAAGCGTGAACGCTAACCTCACACATCCACCATGCAGCATTTTCATCTTTTTGTTTGTTTGTTTTCATCTGTAGGCATATGTGAAAGGCAAGGTAAATTAACTGACTGAATCCTGTTGGCCCTTCAAGACAGATACAAACGTGACAGCTACACAGGCACACGTGGCCCTTAACATGAGGACTGCTTCTCTGGGTTATGTAGGATCAGCAGACATACGGATTTTGGTTTGCTCTGAACCATGCAGAAGGACTTCACATAGAGGAGCCCTCTAATATGAGTTTTAAAACAGATGCACTTAAAACAGTCACAAAACTGACTTTGGACCAAAGCCTTAGAAGCAAACTCTGGAGATGAACAGACTTCCAGCTGTCCAAAAAGAACAAAATTCCTGCAGAAAAGGGGAACAAGGAACGAAGACCTCTGAGACAGGGGAAGAGAGAGACTTTCCCAAGGTTACAGAGCCAGTCTCAAACAGAGCTGAAGTACCACCACAGTAATCTAGTCTGAACACGTACAGTTAGGATGTCAGTGAACCAGACTGAAAAAAATAGGTATTTACATCAGAAACATTACAATGCAAAGAAGAAAAATAACTGAGCCCACATAAGCCTATGCAACAAAGAACTAATTCCCTTGAAATTCCTGTCAAAGGGCATACTGCTACCTTCATGCAGATCTGTCATCTGTTCATATTTGAGATTCCAGCAAACCAGATCCGACCTGACCAATCCCACTTCTTGGAACTAGGTACTCCTGAGCCCAGCTGGCTGGCTTGTGTGGGCATGCTGGTCAGCGCTGTCAGAACGCCGCTACATGAAACAACCTGGCAAGCTTGCAGCTATCTGCAAGGCCAAGAAGCCAAAGCGCTGTTGTCAGTAAAAAGGAATGAGCTAGCTATGACTTTCCTAGTTACTCTTTATTTTATGCAATTTTAGGGTAAACAGAAGCTAGGGCAGTGTCCTGATAAAGCTGACAGAAAAAGCAAGTGAGCCAACACCATCTCACAGGCTGTAGTTCAGCTGCAAGAGATGCATCGTTTCTTCCAAAATTATTGGTATAATAACAAAGTTTTTTTTTACTGCAATGCATTATAAAAATATTATTATTTATTATTACAATAAAAAAGTTACTGTCTGGAATAGCTCATTGGAAAATCTACACAAGAGTCAATGGTGATTTGTTTCTCCTAAATAGATACTGGTGGCAACACTTGCACCTCGGAAAGGTTCAGAAAAGGAAGAGAAAATAAACCATAAGGAAGTATAGGGAGGGAAAGCAAATTAAACATAGCAAAGAATGACTGCAATTTTGGCACTGCAAAATTTCTTTAAAAAGGAAGGCTGGTCCAAAAGTTTAGGACTTGGAAGACTGAGAGAAGTCACTGCCTACTTGTAGATCAGTTCCCAAACACCCAATTAATAAAATACTATCACAGTCCCACCTCGTGAGAGCACTGTGAAGATAAATGTGTTAATGATTGCAAAGCTCTCCCATGCCCCAGTGAGGGCCCACTTCAGAATTAAGACAGCTAGTGAGAATTGGCAATTATCACGTGTGTGCCATTAGCAACGCCTCTTCTAGGTAGCCTAATGACTTGTCTAAAATGTTTAGCCTGCAACAAACCAGAACAACAGAAGTGCAGGACACAAGGGATTTCATTATCATTTTTAACTTGAGGACAAAAAAATGGAAAAATTCTAGGGCATCATCACCAACAAATCATCAATCTGTGCAAAGTAATGTCATAAAGCACCTTATAAAACACAGCACTTCAGCTGGTCTGGCTCAGTTCCTTTTTAAACAAGCCCAGAGTCTTAAGTTTCTGTAAGTCACCAACACATCACAGAAGATATTTTCTGGCTTCACCAAGGAGCAAGCTGTACAAGGAACAGAATGGGCATACACAGTTAAACACATTAAACAGAGGGCAGTAAGCACTAAGCCAGGGGGCAGTATAGTCTAGAGATGGACAAGATCCACAGACCCCCTCTGCTACCTCCCCTACCTTATCCTAGCACCCCCATCCCCTTCTTGCCCTATGCCATCTTCCCCTTTAGAAAAAGGGGCTTGGTCCTCTGGGGAACAAAAACTAAATTACATCCCTTCTCTCAACCCCACTCTTCCATTTATAGCTCCACAAGACTATATTCAGCAAGACTGTATGCTGTTCTGGACTGTAAGCACCTCCTTTTTCTTCCAAGTGGTCTGGAATGCCTTTGTCTCTGGACAGAGCCGTACAGCACAAGTCCACCACTGAAGAAAAGGGAAGAAGAAAAGGGCTCCTCAAAACAGAGCAATGAGGAACACATGTAGAGGAGAGCTGCAGGTGCACTGCAGATCAACCATGGAAGTGTAAGTCCAGGTAAACTAACAGATGTCAAGGTTAGACTTCATTTGAGCACTTATGGTTCACCAAGTAAACTCTGCACAGCCTCACTTTCTCTCTATTACACAGGACTGATCGACACACTGCACTTCTTGCATGCATTTACCAGAGGTAATTTTAAACCACATCATGGTTCACAGAATGAAATGAGAACAGGTGTCACGGAGCTGATCTGAGTTTAAAAAAAAAAAAAAAAAAAAGATCTGGCAACACCCCAAACCTCCTAACCAACGCACTGAGCAGCCAGGTAGTAGGAGGCTGGCAAAACTAACTGAAATAGCTGTAATTCCATTCCCTCTAAACAACGCATATTGGCCTCTTCATGTGTAAAGAAAGACCTTCAATCATCTCTCCATCATGCAAGCACACCTGCAGTTTGCTATAACTGACGATGTTCCGTCTCAGACAGTCTGTTCAAGTTTGGAATGCAGCATCTGTATTTAGCTTCTCCTCGTATCTGTCTGCTGCGAAAATCTTTAATCAAACACAAGATGTTTCAAAGGTAACGTACCACAAACTGATCAGTAAACCAACCAGAAATTCTGTGCAATGGCTGCCACCTAATGCTCAGGAGAGTAACTGCACTTACTGAAGAAAAGTTTCAGTAAATCAAGCAACAATTTCTGTTTAAAATGTATCTTCTCAGAAAAAAAAAAAAAAAAAAAATATAATCCACCACAAAAAAAAATATTTCCAGTATTTCGTATTCATCTGGTGCTCTAGAACTTCACACTATTACAGAAAGTATTCCTTCATAATTAGTGCTTATGTGGAAAAAGGGAAGAAAATAACAGTAAAGCCCTGATTAGAGTGTGAAATCCCAGTCTTACAGTTAACTATCATGACAGGGACAGGACAGAAGCTTTCTGAAATAAATCATCAAGATAATTCAAAAAGATTTTGCACATTAAGCTATCATTCATCAGCACTAATATTAATCCCTTTAACCTGCATGGAACCAAATATCAACTTGGTTAGGAAACATCACTGCAAGTTTTAGTACAGACAGAGAAGTGAGGTAGTCATCATCTTGCCCTGTGGACTGGAATTCAACTTATCCGAGGCAGCAGTATGGACCGTTCCTCACCACCTACCAGTTAGGCTTTCTGGGCATTGCTAGCAGCAACAAAGTGTTAGGAGTTCCAACTAGATA